>NC_064236.1:18448300-18703956 GCF_023101765.2 Spodoptera frugiperda
CAAATACCTCTTCTCGCACGAAGAAGGTTGAAAAATTGCATTAATCATCACGCTTGTTCATTAATTGTCGGTTGGCGATTTCCAAGTTATAATTAGAAATTATGAGCTCAGTATTATTCTGTTGTTTATTTCGTGGAACGAACCTGTGCGTTGTTTATTTGCGCAGTAAATTGATCCGTATGCCTTGGGGCTACATTAATCATAATTAGACATACTTAGTAATAAGAAATATGAGACAAAGACAAGAGAGAGAACAAAATATTTTCCTGCCTTCGGGGTAAACAATCGCGATATGTGGCTGATATTAATTATCGAGATTATTTTTCCGTACAGTTATTTCTGATATACCCTGGAGGTAGGAGATAAGATGTCATGGAAAAGAGGATTAATATTTATTTCCAGCAGTAAAAATGTATCATTAATGATACTTGACATTATCATCCTTAAACTACGCAAGTCATACAAAAGGATAAGATTACAATAACATCAGTTTACAATAATTACCTACGCCTACCTACGTGAACCAACAAACTATTGTTATGCCTGCAATCAAAAATTTTATTATTCTACATAACTCCATTAAAGAATGTGTTAGTTATGCTTTTCTTACCACCCTTGTACAGCTCACTACGCCAGCCCCCGCCGTTCTCGCTCGCTGACGAGGTCGTGAAGGCTGACCAGGTGAACAGCACCGTGAAGTCGACCCTGGACATCATGTCCCAGGTCGGAGCTGATCTCGCTGCCAGCAAGGAATGGGCGCAGTCACTGCCCAAACTTGCCGATGAAGCCCAGAAAATGGCTGCCAATGTTGACAATTTAGGTAAGTGTACAATATCGTCTACTTGAGTATATTGTATGAGCAAATTGTTATAGGTACTACAGTTTTGTACCATGCAAATTAATTGCACGTTCCTGAATAAACTTTAAAACTTCATCTTGTGTTCCTCATTGTTGTTTAAGTACACAGTCATGCCGCTGCCAAGCTCTTTTCCACGTAATAGCAGAGTCTGAGACTGAATCTTATAATAGGTTCGCTTTTATTTTTATCATTTCAATGAGCACCCATCCAATGTAAAAGCAACCTTTTAGAGACTAAAGAACGGTTATGGTTCCATTTCTTCAAAGAAACACTTAATCCAGAAGTCGCATCGTGAACACTATTATAGATCTGATATTATTCTTATTTCAACCCTCAGTGAAGGACATCGACAAGCTGAACCCCGAGATCACACAAACGTATGAGACTGTCAAGGTCAGACAGGATGACCTTGAGCACAGACGCAAGGAAGCTGATGAGAAGCTTCGTAAGCTGAAGGAACTTATTGAACAGGTGAGCAAATCTATATAGCATCCAGCTAGGAAGTTTGAAGTGACCTGATTCATTCATTTTAAAGTAATTGTAACAGTAGGCTTGACAGACGGAGCGTTTGCCGGAGTGGCTAAGAAAACAACTCCTGCATTCCAAGTCTATAAGTAATTTGATTTCGTAACACATTTGAGGCCATGGATAACGCTAATCGAAGCCAGTGAAGGAATAGCCTTTACCACATTTTTGTTGGCAGTAAAAGGCTTAGTAGATCAATTCGTCTTTAAACGTTTTGCTCGCTCGCGGCCGTTATATTGTGTTTGTTGCCAAGCCATAAAACCCCAAAGTGGAAATTTAATTTACAACAACGTCTTATATATTTATTGCATTTCTCCAGGCGCGTACAGTTGCTAACCGCATCCAAGTGGGAGTGACATTCGACCGTCGCACGACACTGCAGCCGCCGCTACCGGACACCATCGACGAGATGTCCACCTCCACTCACGTCTCCGTCTACTTCAAGACCAAAGAGAAGGACGGCCTCATCCTCTACCTCGGCAACCCTAAGGACACCATGCTGAGAAGAACTAAATCTGTAAGTTTTTACTTACGTACATTGTATTAAAGTAACATCGTCGCCATATCAGTCACAAAATTACCAGAATAATAATAATTATGTACTTATGTGACAATCCAATTGTCGAATTACTTTCATAATGTAATGTGTTCTCCCATTGTCTTTGTCTGTTCGTTTATGATTCTTGCAACTTTTCTAGCCAGTTTCTAATTTACAAATTTATTTTAGGACGACTTTATGGTAGTGGGTGTGGAGAACGGCTATCCTTACCTGAAGATGGACATTGGTGACAGTGCTGAGTCAGGTCGCGAGCCCGCCAGGATCGGTAGCGACAAGTTCGTCGCAGACAACCGCTGGTACCAGGTCATCGTCGACAGGTAAACCCATGTCATTCTAGGTTAAGTTAGACCCCGGCCTCACTTGTCCGTTGCGCTGTGTTGCGTCGCGACAACGCAAAGGTATAAGCAAAACGATGCTGTCATAACGCACGCACCGCAATGGACAAGTGGGGCCGGGACCTTATATGTATTAGTTAAGATAATAGACAAACGACTTTTAAAGACTCATTCAATATGTATTTTGTCTATACCACAAGTTTAAACACATTTTCTTCTCTCTTCTCTTCAAGCTTTCTACTTCACACGATCAGTCACTAATCAAATATTATGTCAAAAACAGGGTCGGCCGCAATGTGAAATTATCAATCCGCGAGAGCCTTGACAATGGATCCGCTGACTACGTACACTCGAAGGATGCAGTACTACCTGGCCAGCACACCATCTTCAACCTTGATCGCCAGAAGTCCAAGTTGTACGTGGGAGGAGCACCATCAGACGCCAAGCTGCAGTCCGTCAGCTTCCCAGCCTTTGAGGGACAGATCGAGGAGCTCATGATTGGAGACACTCCTGTCGGCTTATGGAACTTTGAAAGAGCCGAAAACTTGAAGGGAGCCAGACAGAGGTAAATCTAGAAAAAAAATATCCAAAATTTAAAACCTCATCATTTTGGTTGTCACAATCATTTCTTTTTCATTCATTATCGTACTGCTATTTGTATTTAATAATTTCCAAAGCACCTCAAATTGCGATCAGTTTTCTACTTCAACCATAGTACATACACTCATCATAACCTCTTTGTTCCCTTCCAGGGACAAGTTGCTGCCTCCGCACACAGGTCCGCCGGAGTACAGGTTCAATGGCCGCGCGCACGTCACGATGGCTGGCCGCGGCTACCTCACTCCACAGAAGAACCAGATCCTCTTGTTCTTCAGAACTTACGCTCCTGATGGTCTCATCTACCTCGTCGGAGAAGGCGCCTACTTCTTCTCTGTTCAAATGCAAGACGGAAGAGTGTTCTTACAGGTGAGATACTGATATCATTCAACAATAGAATCATAGAATCCGTCTAGAAAAGAGTTTTTGTCATGGATGGACGAAAGAACATCCTAAATATTTATTATCGCATACGATCAAACAAATCCAGCTAAAAAATCCGATCTTTTAAAATTTACGCTTTTGCTTCTAGGTATCATTGGGTAACCCTGAGGACCTTCTGATAATTGGCACCACGAACTCTTACAATGACGGCAAGTGGCACCGACTGGACGCTGCTCGCATCCTCACCAAGTACTCCCTGAAGGTGGACAGAGAGATTATAAAGACGGATTCTGCTGGACCCGAGGACTCGATAACAGCTATCGACACGATGAACTTCGGAGGAAACAATAAGGGCATTATACAGGTGACCAGCGCCGGGTTCGACGGCTGCATGAGGCAGATCAGTATCGACGGCGTGAACATCGACCTCAGCGATAACCAGGAGTCCATTGGCATTGCTTACGGCTGCCAGGTGAGCAGAGAAAGAAAATCTAATAGAGTGTCTAAAATTAGTGACAAACTTATTTACTGACTACATTTTAAGCTTAATTTTACTTTATCAGATAATTTTTATGTTATCTTTCTGGCATTAAATAAAAGGTATTGATTTTGACTAATATAGCCTTGTTTGCCGTTTATCCGTTTCAGTTCGCGTCGCTGGTGTCTCTATCAGGCAAGGACAGTTTCCTCCGGTACATGGACATCACGTCGGAGAACCTTCAGCTGACGCTCAAGTTCAAGACGTCAAGTCCTGACGGGCTACTGTTCGTGTACGTCAGTCGCACGCAGACCACCGCCATGCCGGACAGCATATCACTGTCACTCATCAAAGGTAAATCATTAATGATGAACTGAGGAAATCTCGTGTTCAAATTTTATGTGATTCGAAGTTTTGGAACAAAAACTTTAGGATTATTTTCAGTCAGTCCCATGTTCACTAATATTATTGACTTAATGCTAGCAAATGTATAAAATTTATTTTATTAGTCAACTTCCTTACTCATTCCATAGAACGAAACGTAACGTTACGCCTTCTTATACCCGAAGGGGTAAGCAGACGTGCACATAACGGCATGTAGTGCCACTGTACAATGTACTCCCACTTTTTATCATTTGTGTTATAATATAATAGGGAGTGAGCCTATTGCCGTATACTGGGCACAGTTCCTATAATCATACCGAAGAATTTGAAAATTTAGTACCTCCTGACAATAACGTTGTGTGTAGGTAAACTGGCGCTGATGAGTCAACGCGAGCAGTTGGACACAGGGTTGAGCACGTACAACGACTCGCAGTGGCACGTGGTCACTGTCACGCACAACAACAACGCGCTGCGACTCGTCGTCGATGACTACGACTACTTCAGGTAACCTAACCATGTGCCTGCGATTGAAGCTACTTTCCTAAACAATATAGGTCGTGTTCAAAAAAACTAAGTATAGCTGAAAAATATTTTTTTATACTTAACTGATAACTTATAGTGAGAAAGACTGGCTTTACTTATCATAATCTTTTGTGATTTCCAGTACGGACACAGCGCCCGCACCGCTCCATATACTAGAGGGGGTGCTATTCGTGGGCGGCGTGCAGCCTGGCTACGTGGTGGGCGGGAAGGTCGGCTCCAAGACCCCGTTCATCGGCTGCATCGCCGACGCCACCATCAACGGCCGCGTGCTCAACTTGCTCGAGCCCTTCAGCAACAGCAGCACCACCTTCGGTCGCTGTGGTACCACCACCACCACTGGAGGCCTCAGCCCAGGTTAGTTCATCTTACTTATCATTTCTACCTTAGGTCCTAACCTACTCGGCATTATATGAAAGTATAGAGACATCATACTTATTACATTGACACATTCTTACCCTGGAAATGATTAACCGATCTTAATCCAAATTATCTAAGTTTTTAAAAGATATTCCGTATAACAAATGTCAAAAATCGTTCTTATGCCATTAGCTGACGATAGAAAACTATTGAAAGCAATTCCCTCGCTAACGTAGGTAATAATGATTTTGGATTGGACTGATATCGTTTATTAATTTCGTCTATTAATTGTCTTCCTCACTTTCTCTAAATGTCGCTAAATGTCACTATTTTTTGGTTCTGTTGCTTAAATCATTGTAATATTTGTAGCCATCTCCAACTCTGTGAATATTCGGTTTAAGCTTACTTCCAAGGTACATAACGGTTCAAAATACTTTTGTCATCAGATCAGGCGCTTTGGGCGGCGACTCCGCGACCTGACGTGCTGCCCACTCCCGGACTGCCGGGCCCCAGCGAAGCACATCCTAATAGAGGTACTTGACTACATTCTACCAGTTATCTCGTTTGTAAAATAGACAGTAATCGGTCTATACCAAATTAGACTACAAGATAAAATTCTGTCTTTCAATCTTGGAATTCTCAGTAGTAAGCTAAATAATGCCCTAGTTAGACTAACACTAACATAGCAGCAACATTGTGTAGTAACTAGTAACAGTAGGTACTTGCCACTCTTGATAAGTCTTGAACTATTCTATATTAAACCAATTTAGCATGACCTTAACAAACATTTTCTAAATCTCGTTTATCTAATTGTTACATTACTTGATGGTATAGAAGAAGAAGCAGTATTACACAACGAGGTGCTGCCAGTACCAGTGGCCGAGGACACGACCCCGGCCCCACAGACCACCAGCACCACCACCACCACCACCACCACCCGCCGGCCACCACCCAAGCCGGAGCAGGGATGCGCACTTGCATACGATCACTTCTACACCACCGGAGATCCTGATGTGGGCTACAGATTTGGTAAGTGCATAAGTGCAACGATAACCGTAAAATCCGGCAACCTACTCCACTGCCGGGGGGGGGGGGGGAGAAGTTATGGCGGATGTTCAGCAGTGGACGTCTTGTAGCTGATATGATTATGATGATGATGAATGCGGTCGTACATTGATCACAAATATCATAATCATAGCCATAATAATTCATCTATTGGCACTCACTACTAAACACAAAGCTTCTTTTTAATCGACTTCTGTTCAATATGCTAGACAATTTTAAAACCTGAATTAGAAAATTATTCCTTTCCGCCAGGTACTCGCAACGACAGTCGCATCGAGTACTCGAAGCTGCCGGGCCGCCACCTGCAGGGCTTCGACCTGACGATCTCGTTCCGCACGTTCGACCAGCACGGCGGGCTCGTGTTCTACGCCGCCGCCGACGTCCCTGCCGACGTCCCCTCGCAGTTCCTCGCCTTCTACATGAAGGATGCCAGGGTATGGAAACTTAGAACATTGTTTATTTTTAATATCTCTGTTATAGTGTTTATTTTTAATATCTCTGTTATAGCTATTTTCACCAACAACCCCAAAACTACCTATCTCTTAACTAAAAAATGAACACTTATCGGGACGTGCATCAATGATTACCTGTTTGTTTTGGACCCAGATCCGTCTCCGAAAGAACTTAATTTTTTATGCTTATATGCTATTTAACACATTTTTAATGTTTGATATTTCAGCTGCACTTCGCGTTCAACTGTGGCGGTGAGACAGCAGAGATCTCGTCGACGCAGACGTACAACGACACGGAGTGGCACGTGGTCACTCTGACCCGCAGCGGAGGACACGGCAAGCTGACCGTGGACTCCGAGCTGGTGGGCGAGACCAGCGTCATCTGCGGCGCGCCCGCGACGCTCACCGCTCCATTCTACTACGGAGGTCTCAGGGACCTCAACCAGAAAATCCTCAATAATCTCCAGGTATGTGACGTTACGTATGTATATAGCGCTATAACGTTGTAAGAGACAATTACCTAACCAATAGATGGATCTAACTTTTTACAAGTTTATAAATCTGTTTGTTTTTAATTTCATAAATTATGTATCTACTTATTGATTTTGTTTCCGTATGCAGGGCTTCTACCAGCCGTTCAAGGGTTGCCTGAAGGGTCTGATGATGAACGGGCAGCACGTGACGGACGTGTCGTACCGAGTCAACTCCCTGCGCTGCTCCGACAACGTGGAGGACGGAGTATACTTCGGAGCGTCCACCAACATGCAGAGCAACTACTTGAAGGTACAGTTTTAAAATATCATGTGCATTATTTCGTATCCGTTTTTAATAGCATGGCGTTTGGCCCCCATCTCGCCTGGTGGTCAGCTATGATGTATAAGCAACCTTTTCACTCAGAACTATTTTGCTAGAAACAGACTCGTGCAAAGAATTCCATTCCTTAGCGGTCTTCACAAGGAATTTCGATGTGTATAGTTCTGTTGTCTTTTTTTATTGTCGAGTGTGTGATACGGTACCTAATATAAAGGCTTTACGTTTTGGAAAGTTCTCAATATCGCATGGAGTACTTAGAGAAGTTCGTCTGGGACGGCTGCAAGCTAAGCACCACGTTTAATTATGTTACAGCTCCTCGAGTACTTCAAAGTAGGTGACGAAGTTTCAATATCAATGGAGATCCGTCCGCGCAACAGCACGGGTCTGCTCCTCAGCGTGCACGGCAAGAAAGACTACCTGGTCCTCGAACTGCTGGAGAACGAAGTAGTGGCCAATGTCGAGAATGGCAACGGACCGTTCCGAGCCAGTTTCTCGCTCGGCAACAAGTTCGAGCTCTGTGACGGCAACTGGCATAAGATTCACGGTAAGCTATCTAGTTGTAAATAAGGTCGCTATAGGTGTCTGTCTGCTTTGTGGATCACACAAAGAATTAGACTGCCTCGTTGGTCGAGTGGTCGCAAGTGCGACTGCCGGATCAGGGGTCTCGGGTTCGATTCCCGAGTTGGCAAAGTATTACTGGGCTATTTCGGTTTTTCGAAAATTTCTCAGTAGTAACACGGAGTCTAGAATTGTGTCCGGTATAATATGGCATTAGGCTCCCCTATTACATGGTACTTATAGTATAGCGGCATTACGTGCCTTAATGTGCAACTCTGCCTATCCCTTCGGGGATAAAAGGCGTGACGTTATGATGATGTTGACACAGAATTTGTTCAGCCCGAGAATCGAACCCGTGACTCGTTGCTCCACAGCCGGTTGTTCAATCAGTACATCTTATTTTTTAGAGATTAGTATCTGATGACTTTGGTGTCTTAGTAGTAGCTTAACGCTTTAATTTTAAAACCATCAATTTATGACTAAGACTTAGTTGTCTCATGTGTATGTGTGTATGTGATATTTGTACTGTTGGGGATTTTCAATTTCGAAACTCTTCGTAACAATGAGTCTTGAAGTGTTTAGCAATACCAACAATCAATGGGATTTATAACTGGTATACAAGTAGGTCGTTCTCTAAGAACATGGTCTCAGGATATCTTTGGCAGGCGTGGTTGTTCTAATTAATGGGTATAACGCAAAATAAAACGTCAGACTTCACAATCATCATTACAATGTATTATGGTATTTTATGGTTGACATTACGAATTGCCTTGTGAATGAATGCAAGACATTGCGCTAACGGTGCAGTAATACATTATTCACACTTGGAAATATTATTTTCAGTGGTGAAGTCGCTGTACGTAGTGTCGGTGGGTGTCGACGGGCACTTCTCGAAGCCGGGCATGGGCGCGTACTCGTCGACCGACACCCGGTCCGCGCTGTACATCGGGGGCCACGAGCGCCCGCTGCACAAGCTGCGCGGCGTGCGCTCGCGCCGCGGCTTCACCGGCTGCATCAGAAAGATCGTCATTGGAGAAACACCCCTCAAAATCCCACTCACAGCCGCAGGACGGAACACACATGTCGGTGTTTGTCCTGTCGACTAATCAACAATTCAAACAGAAATGAAGAGAGACCAAAAATCGTTTAATTATGTATCGAACCGTTTTCTAATAAAATTCTTCTATGTATTTAAATGACACATATTTCACCGAATAGTCTCGGTATTTCTAATGTTTTATGTAACGAATACTTTTGTTGTACTAAAAGTAATCAATAAATAGATGAATGCAATAATTATATTTATGTATCCACTTATGTATTTATATGATAAACATTTACATATATTATTATAAGCAGTTTTTATTTTTCCTATTAACCTAACAGTATGGAGCAAACACATGTGACTTCATTAAAACCACATATTCCTTATCATCTTTGCAGACAATGTACAAAAATGGGCGCAGGTATTCGTCCCAATCGTTAGGCCACAAATTGCATTTTTAGCCTATTTTGGACAGTATAAATGCTACATACATGTTACATTCCCAGATAACACACATAAGGTGAACTTGTGTGATCATCCTATATGCAGCTGTTCACACAGAACTTTATTTCAACTTGTTTATTTGCGGTTTCGTTGAAATATTTACTTCTGTGGACCAGTATTACTATTAAATATGTGTCGTCACCATACTGTAACTACACTACAAGGCTCCTAGAAGGAAAAATATGAACATTTTAATCACTTACCAATGCACTGAGCTCGTCCCCGCTGTTGGTTCATTCCCACCGGCGAATGTGTTATCGCTTGTTGACTTTATTGTCACCGGCGAATTTATTGTCGCTTGTCGAAACCTAGCTTTAGCTATACAGAGAGGAGAGAAAGTGGGAAAAGAAATGCTTGTGGTACAAATACCTCCACTCAAACTAAAACTACATCTGTAGCTTTACTCTTAGGTGTTTTTTTTTTGTTTTTTTTTTAGAGGAGACAATCATCCAATGGCTTCTCCCGCCTCGGACGAGGCGTGAAGGGGGTGTCAGACTCTTTTTTTTAATGGGACAATCCCGCCACAACTCTTACTGACTTAAAACCACCCTATTCCTACTCCTGCTTTTCGAGTCGGTGCCCCGGTAGGTAGTCCGCAGCTCAGGCCCTAACAGTGGTGGTCTGATAGCTCTTTGAGTATGCACGGGTCTGGTTCTGGTCGGGCGTCTTAATTACTTACTCTAAGTCTTCGTCTAGAATTGTTCCAAGCGACAAATAATTTTTCCAATATGTAGAGTTAAAGATGAAGGCAAAATTGGCTATTTGACAGTTGTAACAATAAAATATGAAACAAGTTTGATATGATAGCTTTAAGGTAGACAATCACTGTATAATTATTGGTTTGCATTAATATTAATTATAATATTTTATTTTTGAAATTTAAATTTGTGATATTTGAATCTGTGCATTACGAGACCAAAACGCAGCGCGGCCATGATTGTACGTCAAGTGACGTCACATTTTATTAAACATTACCGCCGCACGTAAACAGTGACAGCAGAACTCCACCACTGTTTTGTGAAATGTGACGTCACGTTATAGAATGTCACGTGACACGCTGTTTTCGCGCGACAATTCAAATGAATGAAGAAAATATGTTATTTTTCTATTAAAAAATTATATTTCGAGAAAATAAATTATTGTAATGGTGCTCCCACACAGCGGTTATATAACGTTATAAAACAATGTGTAACAATAACATTTGTGTTTAAACAAATTATAACAGTGGTTGTAGAGTATGTTACATGCTGTTATAAATGTTACACAATGTTGTATAACGTTATATAACTGCTTTGTGGGAGCACCATATGACGTAAAAAAGAAACATCTGAATATAATACAAAACTTTTTCGAAAACTGTCAAGTAGCCAATTACTCCAGAAAATGTAACACCTACCATATCCCAAAATGTTTTAGAAGCAGACGATGAACCACCAGAACGTTCAAACGATAATGAGGCTAAACTGCCTGAATTTGTGAACGTTTTTAGCTTAAAACCGGTTGAAGATTTCCAAGATAAGAAAGAGCATGAACTTTGTCATCCTTTCATCGTCATTTCGTCACCTGCAAAAGATATTAGAATTTAGTCTCACTTCTTTCTAGATCTAACTTTATTAACAAAATAAAATGAAGTAAGTATTAAACGGACTCACTTGCTCAAGATGTGAAAACCGTTGGTTGCTTAACGCCAGAAATAATTATTTTTATTGAATATAGCTAGTTCTTCGCCATTTCAATTTCTGGTGTCTAGTGTTTTAATTTTGTTGCATAATTTTTCACCTACAACAGAACATGCATATAAGTCAGTATCTCGGTAGTATATTCTGTACTATATAAATATGTCGGAAATGTCATTAGTACGGGACTTCACCATCAGTACGATCAGTTATGAGAATAAACAATAATTTCAAGAGTTTATTGTTTTATTGCTGCCTACACATACCTCTACATATGTGCGACGAAGAGGGCTCTCGCCCAAAGTATCGCCCACACCTCCTATCTCCGACATATAAAGGATTCTCCTTTCACCAACATATCGAAAGTAAGATACCACAAATATCTATTATCTCCGACAAATATAAATTAAACCAATATCTCAATAACTTTCTCAGACAATCTCAGCATTCGCAATCTTCTAAAGTCGATGTTTCTGCCATCATTCTCTCCATCTGGAACAAATTTTACAAGTCAATCTCTCCTCCAGTATACTCCATCATATAAAAATTCATTCGAATCAATTCCCTACTTACACCAGTACGATGACCTCTGTAGGTTTTTGTCAGCCCAGTAGCGTCATCAGTCATTTCTCTCCGCTATATTCTGCTGGATCTATAATCTTTCCAGTAGCAACGAACTTCGAGCAGTCTCATCCAGCATCGCCGACCCAACCCGAAACAGTTCCATCAGACGAGTAATAGTGCTCAAAAGAACAATAGGTACCTATATACTGTACATAATATAAACAAGTCAAACTGAACAGATGCCTCACTGTATGGTAGTGCACAATGAACATAATGAACCATCAAAGGTTTCAAAAACATTCGCACTAGAAGAACAAGCACTAGTGTAAAGTAAGAGTGTTACACTAGCACGAAAGCCAACCGTGTACCAACGGGTCGGTGCTCACTGCTTGCCATGCGCGCCGGAACATACCTCACCCGGCTGCCCACAGCCGCGAGACCATACACACGTGACCGTCTGTGTCATACACGGTCACATAGACGATGCAGCTAGTCTTGTCAGTGCATTCATCATAATAATAATAGCCATCGCATATTATGGTAAAGATCTAACTAACATTTTTTATAACCAACTTTGTACAGGCATCGTTGACGGTGGCAGCGTCATCAAAGAAGCTGTTTTAGGAAAAGAACTGCTACTTGCTGTGTTTGGTGAGCTGTAGCTAGTTTCGGGGAATAATAAATAGTTAATTTATCTACGGAGTAAACAGAATGGCGTTAGTGATAGAACGCCAAAGAGTGCGTGCGTTTGATAAATGATAACAGTAATGGTAACAGTACATTGAATAATATAATTATGTACAAGTAATCATGTATTGATCTTGACTTGTATACCTCTAATAACTTGAGTCACAGATAAGTAGCACAATGTTTGAGGATTAAACGGGTCAACCGATGATGTCATTTATAAACAATCTAGGTTCTACCAGCGACTACGATAAAAATTACCCCATGTAAGTATTAATACAGATTGTAATGTACCACCAAATTCATCCAGTAGTGTTTTTGTACATAAGTAATAAACATATATCCATCCATATGAAGTTTTCACAAACTGTCGCATTCGCGTAATATTAGTAGAATTAGTTATATTTACTACACTTGCCTTATGTCAGCGTGGAGAGAAAAAGAAGCTCCAATCCATTTTGAAGTATCTTTGTCCCGTTATCCTGATTCTCCTACCCGCTTCCATCTGACGAGCTGTAATATTAAAGCAATCAGTACACGCATCAGTAGAAATCATTTCTATAAATTAATTTATTATTTACCTGATATCAATATTTGTAAGTTCTTTATGAATTCTGCATCAATCCCACGGTCTTTCAACGCAAACATTGCGATGTGTTTTCGTTGTATGTATTCATTATTCTCTGTTACGTTTATTTTTCCTATTATTTCCGTATTTAAGCACAGAGGTGCAGCCTTCAAACATTGTATAGTGTGTGTAAATATTTGAGACCTAAAACGAGTAAATATCATTATAAATAACGGTTCTAAAACGAAGGGAGTGAAAGATATTTTAAAAGTGTCAACAAATACTTACATTAAAAAGTCATCGAGATTCTTAACATTCTACGTCAACTCCATTCTCCTCTTTCCCTTGGACCATTTTCTTTATTTTGTTTCTTATTTGACTTCATTTCTTCTACCTGCTCCGCCATTTAAGGTTACGCCTTCATCTTCTCCGCCGTCTTAGGTTACGCCGTTATCTTCTCCGCCGGGTAAGGTTACGCCGTCATCTTCTTCGCCGGGTAAAGTTACGCCAACATCTTCTTTCTTCTTCGCCGGGTAAAGTTACGCCATCATCTTCTTTCTTCTCCGCCGGGTAAGGTTACTCCATCATCGTCTTTCTTCTTCGCCGGGTAAGTTTAGGCCTTCATTTTCTCCGTCTTGTAAGGTTAGGCTTTCATCTTCTCCGCCGTGTAAGGTTAGGCCTTCATCTTCTTTCTTCTTCGCCGGGTAAAGTTACGCCATCATCTTCTTTCTTCTTCGCCGGGATAGGTTACGCCATCATCTTCTTTCTTCTTCGCCCGGTAAGTTTAGGCCTTCATTTTCTCCGTCTTGTAAGGTTAGGCTTTCATCTTCTCCGCCGTGTAAGGTTAGGCCTTCATCTTCTCCGCCGTATAAGGTTAAGCCTTCTCCTTCTCCGTCGTGTAAGGTTAGGCCTTCATCTTCTCCGCCGTGTAAGGTTAGGCCTTCATCTTCTCCGCCGTGTAAGGTTAGGCCTTCTCCTTCTCCGTCTTATAAGGTTAGGCCTTCATCTTCTCCGCCGTGTAAGGTTAGGCCTTCTCCTTCTCCATCATGTAAGGTAACGCATTCATCTTCTCCGCCGTGTAAGGTTAGGCCTTCTCCTTCTCCATCATGTAAGGTAACGCATTCATCTTCTCTGCCGTGTAAGTTTAGGCCTTCATCTTCTCCATCTTGTAAGGTTAGGCCTTCATCTTCTCCGTCTTGTAAGGTTAGGCCTTCATCTTCTCCATCTTGTAAGGTTAGGCCTTCATCTTCTCCATCTTGTAAGGTTAGGCCTTCATCTTCTCCATCTTGTAAGGTTAGGCCTTCATCTTCTCCATCTTGTAAGGTTAGGCCTTCATCTTCTCCATCTTGTAAGGTTAGGCCTTCATGTTCTCCGCCGTGTAAGGTTAGGCCTTCTCCTTCTCCGTCTTATAAGGTTAGGCCTTCTCCTTCTCCGTCGTGTAAGGTTACGCCATCATCTTCTCTGCCGTATAAGGTAACGCCTTCATCTTCTCCGCCGTGTAAGGTTAGGCCTTCATCTTCTTCGCCGGGTAAGTTTAGGCCTTCATCTTCTTCGCCGTGTAAGGTTATGCCTTCATCTTCTTCGCCGTGTAAGGTTAGGCCTTCTCCTTCTCCATCATGTAAGGTAACGCATTCATCTTCTCCGTCGTGTAAGGTTAGGCCTTCTCCTTCTCCGTCTTATAAGGTTAGGCCTTCTCCTTCTCCGTCGTGTAAGGTTAGGCCTTCATTTTCTCCGTCTTGTAAGGTTAGGCCTTCTCCTTCTCCGTCTTATAAGGTTAGGCCTTCTCCTTCTCCGTCGTGTAAGGTTACGCCATCATCTTCTCTGCCGTGTAAGGTTAGGCCTTCTCCTTCTCCGTCTTGTAAGGTTAGGCCTTCTCCTTCTCCGTCGTGTAAGGTTACGCCATCATCTTCTTTCTTCTCCGTCGTGTAAGGTTAGGCCTTCTCCTCCTCCGTCTTATAAGGTTAGGCCTTCATCTTCTTCGCCGGGTAAGTTTAGGCCTTCATTTTCTCCGTCTTGTAAGGTAACGCCTTTATCTTCTCCGCCGTGTAAGTTTAGGCCTTCTCCTTCTCCGCCGTGTAAGGTTAGGCCTTCTCCTTCTCCGTCTTGTAAGGTTAGGCCTTCATCTTCTCCGTCTTATAAGGTTAGGCCTTCTCCTTCTCCGTCGTGTAAGGTTACGCCTTCATCTTCTCCGCCGTGTAAGATTAGGCCTTCTCCTTCTCCGCCGTGGAAGGTTAGGCCTTCTCCTTCTCCGTTATGTAAGGTTAGGCCTTCTCCTTCTCCGTCTTATAAGGTAACGCATTCATCTTCTCCGCCGTGTAAGGTTAGGCCTTCTCCTTCTCCGTCTTATAAGGTTAGGCCTTCTCCTTCTCCATCTTGTAAGGTAACGCCTTCATCTTCTTCGCCGTGTAAGGTTAGGCCTTCTCCTTCTCCATCATGTAAGGTAACGCATTCATCTTCTCCGTCGTGTAAGGTTAGGCCTTCTCCTTCTCCGTCTTATAAGGTTAGGCCTTCTCCTTCTCCGTCGTGTAAGGTTAGGCCTTCATTTTCTCCGTCTTGTAAGGTTAGGCCTTCTCCTTCTCCGTCTTATAAGGTTAGGCCTTCTCCTTCTCCGTCGTGTAAGGTTACGCCATCATCTTCTCTGCCGTGTAAGGTAACGCCTTCATCTTCTCCGCCGTGTAAGTTTAGGCCTTCTCCTTCTCCGCCGTGTAAGGTTAGGCCTTCTCCTTCTCCGTCTTATAAGGTTAGGCCTTCATCTTCTCTGCCGTGTAAGGTTAGGCCTTCTCCTTCTCCGTCTTGTAAGGTTAGGCCTTCTCCTTCTCCGTTATGTAAGGTTAGGCCTTCTCCTTCTCCGTCTTGTAAGGTTAGGCCTTCTCCTTCTCCGTCGTGTAAGGTTACGCCATCATCTTCTTTCTTCTTCGCCGTGTAAGGTTAGGCCTTCTCCTTCTCCATCATGTAAGGTAACGCATTCATCTTCTCCGTCGTGTAAGGTTAGGCCTTCTCCTCCTCCGTCTTATAAGGTTAGGCCTTCATCTTCTTCGCCGGGTAAGTTTAGGCCTTCATTTTCTCCGTCTTGTAAGGTAACGCCTTTATCTTCTCCGCCGTGTAAGTTTAGGCCTTCTCCTTCTCCGCCGTGTAAGGTTAGGCCTTCTCCTTCTCCGTCTTGTAAGGTTAGGCCTTCATCTTCTCCGTCTTATAAGGTTAGGCCTTCTCCTTCTCCGTCGTGTAAGGTTACGCCTTCATCTTCTCCGCCGTGTAAGATTAGGCCTTCTCCTTCTCCGCCGTGGAAGGTTAGGCCTTCTCCTTCTCCGTTATGTAAGGTTAGGCCTTCTCCTTCTCCGTCTTATAAGGTAACGCATTCATCTTCTCCGCCGTGTAAGGTTAGGCCTTCTCCTTCTCCGTCTTATAAGGTTAGGCCTTCTCCTTCTCCATCTTGTAAGGTAACGCCTTCATCTTCTCCGCCGTGTAAGGTAACGCCTTCATCTTCTCCGCCGTGTAAGGTTAGGCCTTCATCTTCTCCGCCGTGTAAGGTAACGCATTCATCTTCTCTGCCGTGTAAGTTTAGGCCTTCATGTTCTCCGCCGTGTAAGGTTAGGCCTTCTCCTTCTCCGTCTTATAAGGTTAGGCCTTCTCCTTCTCCATCTTGTAAGGTAACGCCTTCATCTTCTCCGCCGTGTAAGGTAACGCCTTCATCTTCTCCGCCGTGTAAGGTTAGGCCTTCATTTTCTCCATCTTGTAAGGTAACGCCTTCATCTTCTCCGCCGTGTAAGGTTAGGCCTTCATGTTCTCCGCCGTGTAAGTTTAGGCCTTCTCCTTCTCCGTCTTGTAAGGTTAGGCCTTCTCCTTCTCCGTCGTGTAAGGTTACGCCATCATCTTCTTTCTTCTTCGCCGTGTAAGGTTATGCCTTCATCTTCTCCGCCGTGTAAGGTTAGGCCTTCATGTTCTCCGCCGTGTAAGGTTAGGCCTTCTCCTTCTCCGTCTTATAAGGTTAGGCCTTCTCCTTCTCCATCTTGTAAGGTAACGCATTCATCTTCTCCGCCGTGTAAGGTTAGGCCTTCATGTTCTCCGCCGTGTAAGGTTAGGCCTTCTCCTTCTCCGCCGTGTAAGGTTAGGCCTTCTCCTTCTCCGTCTTATAAGGTTAGGCCTTCATCTTCTCCGCTGTGTAAGGTAACGCCTTCATCTTCTCCGCCGTGTAAGGTTAGGCCTTCTCCTTCTCCGTCTTATAAGGTTAGGCCTTCTCCTTCTCCATCTTGTAAGGTAACGCATTCATCTTCTCCGCCGTGTAAGGTTAGGCCTTCATCTTCTCCGCCGTGTAAGGTTAGGCCTTCTCCTTCTCCGCCGTGTAAGGTTAGGCCTTCTCCTTCTCCGTCTTATAAGGTTAGGCCTTCATCTTCTCCGCCGTGTAAGGTAACGCCTTCATCTTCTCCGCCGTGTAAGGTAACGCCTTCATCTTCTCCACCGTGTAAGGTTAGGCCTTCATCTTCTCCGCCGTGTAAGGTTAGGCCTTCTCCTTCTCCATCATGTAAGGTAACGCATTCATCTTCTCTGCCGTGTAAGTTTAGGCCTTCATTTTCTCCATCTTGTAAGGTAACGCCTTTATCTTCTCCGCCGTGTAAGTTTAGGCCTTCTCCTTCTCCGCCGTGTAAGGTTAGGCCTTCTCCTTCTCCGTTATGTAAGGTTAGGCCTTCTCCTTCTCCGTCTTATAAGGTAACGCATTCATCTTCTCCGCCGTGTAAGGTTAGGCCTTCATGTTCTCCGCCGTGTAAGGTTAGGCCTTCATCTTCTCCATCTTGTAAGGTTAGGCCTTCATCTTCTTCGCCGGGTAAGTTTAGGCCTTCATCTTCTCCGTCTTGTAAGGTTAGGCCTTCATCTTCTTCGCCGGGTAAGTTTAGGCCTTCATCTTCTCCGCCGTGTAAGGTTAGGCCTTCATCTTCTTCGCCGTGTAAGTTTAGGCCTTCATCTTCTCCGTCTTGTAAGGTTAGGCCTTCATCTTCTTCGCCGGGTAAGTTTAGGCCTTCATCTTCTCCGCCGTGTAAGGTTAGGCCTTCATCTTCTCCATCTTGTAAGGTTAGGCCTTCATCTTCTTCGCCGGGTAAGTTTAGGCCTTCATCTTCTCCGTCTTGTAAGGTTAGGCCTTCATCTTCTTCGCCGGGTAAGTTTAGGCCTTCATGTTCTCCGCCGTGTAAGGGTAGGCCTTCTCCTTCTCCGTCTTATAAGGTTAGGCCTTCTCCTTCTCCGTCGTGTAAGGTTACGCCATCATCTTCTCTGCCGTGTAAGGTAACGCCTTCGTCTTCTCCGCCGTGTAAGGTTAGGCCTTCATCTTCTCCATCTTGTAAGGTTAGGCCTTCATCTTCTCCGCCGTGTAAGGTTAGGCCTTCTCCTTCTCCGTCTTATAAGGTTAGGCCTTCTCCTTCTCCGCCGTGTAAGGTTAGGCCTTCATCTTCTTCGCCGTGTAAGTTTAGGCCTTCATCTTCTCCGTCTTGTAAGGTTAGGCCTTCATCTTCTTCGCCGGGTAAGTTTAGGCCTTCATCTTCTCCGCCGTGTAAGGTTAGGCCTTCATCTTCTTCGCCGGGTAAGTTTAGGCCTTCATCTTCTCCATCTTGTAAGGTTAGGCCTTCATGTTCTCCGCCGTGTAAGGTTAGGCCTTCTCCTTCTCCGTCTTATAAGGTTAGGCCTTCTCCTTCTCCGTCGTGTAAGGTTACGCCATCATCTTCTCTGCCGTGTAAGGTAACGCCTTCATCTTCTCCGCCGTGTAAGGTTAGGCCTTCATCTTCTCCATCTTGTAAGGTTAGGCCTTCATCTTCTCCGCCGTGTAAGGTTAGGCCTTCTCCTTCTCCGTCTTATAAGGTTAGGCCTTCTCCTTCTCCGTCGTGTAAGGTTACGCCATCATCTTCTCTGCCGTGTAAGGTAACGCCTTCATCTTCTCCGCCGTGTAAGGTTAGGCCTTCATCTTCTCCATCTTGTAAGGTTAGGCCTTCATCTTCTCCGTCTTGTAAGGTTAGGCCTTCATCTTCTTCGCCGGGTAAGTTTAGGCCTTCATCTTCTCCGTCTTGTAAGGTTAGGCCTTCATCTTCTTCGCCGGGTAAGTTTAGGCCTTCATCTTCTTCGCCGTGTAAGGTTATGTCTTCATCTTCTTCGCCGTGTAAGGTTAGGCCTTCTCCTCCTCCGTCTTATAAGGTTAGGCCTTCATCTTCTTCGCCGGGTAAGGTTATGTCTTCATCTTCTTCGCCGTGTAAGGTTAGGCCTTCTCCTTCTCCGTCTTATAAGGTTAGGCCTTCTCCTTCTCCGTCTTATAAGGTTAGGCCTTCTCCTTCTCCATCTTGTAAGGTAACGCCTTCATCTTCTCCGTCTTGTAAGGTTAGGCCTTCATCTTCTCCGTCGTGTAAGGTTAGGCCTTCATCTTCTCCGCCGTGTAAGGTTAGGCCTTCTCCTTCTCCGTCTTGTAAGGTTAGGCCTTCTCCTTCTCCGTCGTGTAAGGTTACGCCATCATCTTCTTTCTTCTTCGCCGTGTAAGGTTACGCCTTCATCTTCTCCGCCGTGTAAGGTTAGGCCTTCTCCTTCTCCGCCGTGTAAGGTTAGGCCTTCTCCTTCTCCGTCTTATAAGGTTAGGCCTTCTCCTTCTCCGCCGTGTAAAATTAGGCCTTCATCTTCTCCGCCGTGTAAGGTTAGGCTTTCTCCTTCTTCATCATGTAAGGTAACGCATTCATCTTCTCTGCCGTGTAAGTTTAGGCCTTCATTTTCTCCATCTTGTAAGGTAACGGCTTCATCTTCACCGTCGTGTAAGTTTAGGCCTTCTCCTTCTCCGCCGTGTAAGTTTAGGCCTTCTCCTTCTCCGCCGTGTAAGGTTAGGCCTTCTCCTTCTCCGCCGTGTAAGGTTAGGCCTTCTCCTTCTCCGTTATGTAAGTTTAGGCCTTCATCTTCTCCGTCTTGTAAGGTTAGGCCTTCTCCTTCTCCGTCGTGTAAGGTTACGCCATCATCTTCTTTCTTCTTCGCCGTGTAAGGTTACGCCTTCATCTTCTCCGCCGTGTAAGATAAGGCCTTCTCCTTCTCCGCCGTGTAAGGTTAGGCCTTCTCCTTCTCCGTCTTATAAGGTTAGGCCTTCATCTTCTCCGTCTTATAAGGTTAGGCCTTCTCCTTCTCCGTTATGTAAGTTTAGGCCTTCATCTTCTCCGTCTTGTAAGGTTAGGCCTTCATCTTCTCCGTCGTGTAAGGTTAGGCCTTCTCCTTCTCCGTCTTGTAAGGTTAGGCCTTCTCCTTCTCCGTCTTGTAAGGTTAGGCCTTCTCCTTCTCCGCCGTGTAAGGTTAGGCCTTCTCCTTCTCCGCCGTGTAAGGTTAGGCCTTCTCCTTCTCCGTCTTATAAGGTTAGGCCTTCTCCTTCTCCGTCTTGTAAGGTTAGGCCTTCTCCTTCTCCGTCTTATAAGGTTAGGCCTTCATCTTCTCCGCCGTGTAAGGTTAGGCCTTCTCCTTCACCATCATGTAAGGTAACGCATTCATCTTCTCTGCCGTGTAAGTTTAGGCCTTCATTTTCTCCATCTTGTAAGGTAACGCCTTTATCTTCTCCGCCGTGTAAGTTTAGGCCTTCTCCTTCTCCGCCGTGTAAGGTTAGGCCTTCTCCTTCTCCGCCGTGTAAGGTTAGGCCTTCTCCTTCTCCGTTATGTAAGGTTAGGCCTTCTCCTTCTCCGTCTTGTAAGGTAACGCCTTCATCTTCTCCGCCGTGTAAGGTTAGGCCTTCTCCTTCTCCGTCTTATAAGGTTAGGCCTTCTCCTTCTCCGTCTTGTAAGGTTAGGCCTTCATCTTCTCCGTCTTATAAGGTTAGGCCTTCTCCTTCTCCGCCGTGTAAGGTTAGGCCTTCATCTTCTCCGCCGTGTAAGATTAGGCCTTCTCCTTCTCCGCCGTGTAAGGTTAGGCCTTCTCCTTCTCCGTCTTATAAGGTTAGGCCTTCTCCTTCTCCGCCGTGTAAGGTTAGGCTTCTCCTTCTTCATCATGTAAGGTAACGCATTCATCTTCTCTGCCGTGTAAGTTTAGGCCTTCATTTTCTCCATCTTGTAAGGTAACGCCTTCATCTTCACCGCCGTGTAAGTTTAGGCCTTCTCCTTCTCCGTCTTATAAGGTTAGGCCTTCTCCTTCTCCGCCGTGTAAGGTTAGGCTTTCTCCTTCTTCATCATGTAAGGTAACGCCTTCATCTTCTCCGCCGTGTAAGGTTAGGCCTTCTCCTTCTCCGTCTTGTAAGGTTAGGCCTTCTCCTTCTCCGTCGTGTAAGGTTACGCCTTCATCTTCTCCGCCGTGTAAGGTTAGGCCTTCATCTTCTCCGCCGTGTAAGGTTAGGCCTTCTCCTTCTCCGTCTTATAAGGTTAGGCCTTCTCCTTCTCCGTCTTATAAGGTTAGGCCTTCTCCTTCTCCATCTTGTAAGGTAACGCCTTCATCTTCTCCGTCTTGTAAGGTTAGGCCTTCATCTTCTCCGTCGTGTAAGGTTAGGCCTTCATCTTCTCCGCCGTGTAAGGTTAGGCCTTCTCCTTCTCCGTCTTATAAGGTTAGGCCTTCTCCTTCTCCGTCGTGTAAGGTTACGCCATCATCTTCTCTGCCGTGTAAGGTAACGCCTTCATCTTCTCCGCCGTGTAAGGTTAGGCCTTCATCTTCTCCATCTTGTAAGGTTAGGCCTTCATCTTCTCCGCCGTGTAAGGTTAGGCCTTCTCCTTCTCCGTCTTATAAGGTTAGGCCTTCTCCTTCTCCGTCGTGTAAGGTTACGCCATCATCTTCTCTGCCGTGTAAGGTAACGCCTTCATCTTCTCCGCCGTGTAAGGTTAGGCCTTCATCTTCTCCATCTTGTAAGGTTAGGCCTTCATCTTCTCCGTCTTGTAAGGTTAGGCCTTCATCTTCTTCGCCGGGTAAGTTTAGGCCTTCATCTTCTCCGTCTTGTAAGGTTAGGCCTTCATCTTCTTCGCCGGGTAAGTTTAGGCCTTCATCTTCTTCGCCGTGTAAGGTTATGTCTTCATCTTCTTCGCCGTGTAAGGTTAGGCCTTCTCCTCCTCCGTCTTATAAGGTTAGGCCTTCATCTTCTTCGCCGGGTAAGTTTAGGCCTTCATCTTCTCCGTCTTGTAAGGTTAGGCCTTCATCTTCTTCGCCGTGTAAGTTTAGGCCTTCATCTTCTCCGTCTTATAAGGTTAGGCCTTCATCTTCTTCGCCGTGTAAGTTTAGGCCTTCATCTTCTCCGTCTTGTAAGGTTAGGCCTTCATCTTCTCCATCTTGTAAGGTTAGGCCTTCATCTTCTCCGCCGTGTAAGGTTAGGCCTTCATCTTCTCCGCCGTGTAAGGTTAGGCCTTCTCCTTCTCCGTCTTATAAGGTTAGGCCTTCTCCTTCTCCGTCTTATAAGGTTAGGCCTTCTCCTTCTCCATCTTGTAAGGTAACGCCTTCATCTTCTCCGTCTTGTAAGGTTAGGCCTTCATCTTCTCCGTCGTGTAAGGTTAGGCCTTCATCTTCTCCGCCGTGTAAGGTTAGGCCTTCTCCTTCTCCGTCTTGTAAGGTTAGGCCTTCTCCTTCTCCGTCGTGTAAGGTTACGCCATCATCTTCTTTCTTCTTCGCCGTGTAAGGTTACGCCTTCATCTTCTCCGCCGTGTAAGGTTAGGCCTTCTCCTTCTCCGCCGTGTAAGGTTAGGCCTTCTCCTTCTCCGTCTTATAAGGTTAGGCCTTCTCCTTCTCCGCCGTGTAAAATTAGGCCTTCATCTTCTCCGCCGTGTAAGGTTAGGCTTTCTCCTTCTTCATCATGTAAGGTAACGCATTCATCTTCTCTGCCGTGTAAGTTTAGGCCTTCATTTTCTCCATCTTGTAAGGTAACGGCTTCATCTTCACCGTCGTGTAAGTTTAGGCCTTCTCCTTCTCCGCCGTGTAAGTTTAGGCCTTCTCCTTCTCCGCCGTGTAAGGTTAGGCCTTCTCCTTCTCCGCCGTGTAAGGTTAGGCCTTCTCCTTCTCCGTTATGTAAGTTTAGGCCTTCATCTTCTCCGTCTTGTAAGGTTAGGCCTTCTCCTTCTCCGTCGTGTAAGGTTACGCCATCATCTTCTTTCTTCTTCGCCGTGTAAGGTTACGCCTTCATCTTCTCCGCCGTGTAAGATAAGGCCTTCTCCTTCTCCGCCGTGTAAGGTTAGGCCTTCTCCTTCTCCGTCTTATAAGGTTAGGCCTTCATCTTCTCCGTCTTATAAGGTTAGGCCTTCTCCTTCTCCGTTATGTAAGTTTAGGCCTTCATCTTCTCCGTCTTGTAAGGTTAGGCCTTCATCTTCTCCGTCGTGTAAGGTTAGGCCTTCTCCTTCTCCGTCTTGTAAGGTTAGGCCTTCTCCTTCTCCGTCTTGTAAGGTTAGGCCTTCTCCTTCTCCGCCGTGTAAGGTTAGGCCTTCTCCTTCTCCGCCGTGTAAGGTTAGGCCTTCTCCTTCTCCGTCTTATAAGGTTAGGCCTTCTCCTTCTCCGTCTTGTAACGTTAGGCCTTCTCCTTCTCCGTCTTATAAGGTTAGGCCTTCATCTTCTCCGCCGTGTAAGGTTAGGCCTTCTCCTTCACCATCATGTAAGGTAACGCATTCATCTTCTCTGCCGTGTAAGTTTAGGCCTTCATTTTCTCCATCTTGTAAGGTAACGCCTTTATCTTCTCCGCCGTGTAAGTTTAGGCCTTCTCCTTCTCCGCCGTGTAAGGTTAGGCCTTCTCCTTCTCCGCCGTGTAAGGTTAGGCCTTCTCCTTCTCCGTTATGTAAGGTTAGGCCTTCTCCTTCTCCGTCTTATAAGGTAACGCATTCATCTTCTCCGCCGTGTAAGGTTAGGCCTTCTCCTTCTCCGTCTTATAAGGTTAGGCCTTCTCCTTCTCCGTCTTGTAAGGTTAGGCCTTCATCTTCTCCGTCTTATAAGGTTAGGCCTTCTCCTTCTCCGCCGTGTAAGGTTAGGCCTTCATCTTCTCCGCCGTGTAAGATTAGGCCTTCTCCTTCTCCGCCGTGTAAGGTTAGGCCTTCTCCTTCTCCGTCTTATAAGGTTAGGCCTTCTCCTTCTCCGCCGTGTAAGGTTAGGCTTTCTCCTTCTTCATCATGTAAGGTAACGCATTCATCTTCTCTGCCGTGTAAGTTTAGGCCTTCATTTTCTCCATCTTGTAAGGTAACGCCTTCATCTTCACCGCCGTGTAAGTTTAGGCCTTCTCCTTCTCCGTCTTATAAGGTTAGGCCTTCTCCTTCTCCGCCGTGTAAGGTTAGGCTTTCTCCTTCTTCATCATGTAAGGTAACGCCTTCATCTTCTCCGCCGTGTAAGGTTAGGCCTTCTCCTTCTCCGTCTTGTAAGGTTAGGCCTTCTCCTTCTCCGTCGTGTAAGGTTACGCCTTCATCTTCTCCGCCGTGTAAGGTTAGGCCTTCATCTTCTCCGCCGTGTAAGGTTAGGCCTTCTCCTTCTCCGTCTTATAAGGTTAGGCCTTCTCCTTCTCCGTCTTATAAGGTTAGGCCTTCTCCTTCTCCATCTTGTAAGGTAACGCCTTCATCTTCTCCGTCTTGTAAGGTTAGGCCTTCATCTTCTCCGTCGTGTAAGGTTAGGCCTTCATCTTCTCCGCCGTGTAAGGTTAGGCCTTCTCCTTCTCCGTCTTGTAAGGTTAGGCCTTCTCCTTCTCCGTCGTGTAAGGTTACGCCATCATCTTCTTTCTTCTTCGCCGTGTAAGGTTACGCCTTCATCTTCTCCGCCGTGTAAGGTTAGGCCTTCTCCTTCTCCGCCGTGTAAGGTTAGGCCTTCTCCTTCTCCGTCTTATAAGGTTAGGCCTTCTCCTTCTCCGCCGTGTAAAATTAGGCCTTCATCTTCTCCGCCGTGTAAGGTTAGGCTTTCTCCTTCTTCATCATGTAAGGTAACGCATTCTTCTTCTCTGCCGTGTAAGTTTAGGCCTTCATTTTCTCCATCTTGTAAGGTAACGCCTTCATCTTCACCGTCGTGTAAGTTTAGGCCTTCTCCTTCTCCGCCGTGTAAGTTTAGGCCTTCTCCTTCTCCTTCTCCGCCGTGTAAGGTTAGGCCTTCTCCTTCTCCGTCTTGTAAGGTTAGGCCTTCTCCTTCTCCGTCGTGTAAGGTTACGCCATCATCTTCTTTCTTCTTCGCCGTGTAAGGTTACGCCTTCATCTTCTCCGCCGTGTAAGATAAGGCCTTCTCCTTCTCCGCCGTGTAAGGTTAGGCCTTCTCCTTCTCCGTCTTATAAGGTTAGGCCTTCATCTTCTCCGTCTTATAAGGTTAGGCCTTCTCCTTCTCCATCATGTAAGGTTACGCCATCATCTTCTTTCTTCTTCGCCGTGTAAGGTAACGCATTCATCTTCTCTGCCGTGTAAGTTTAGGCCTTTATTTTCTCCATCTTGTAAGGTAACGCCTTTATCTTCTCCGCCGTGTAAGTTTAGGCCTTCTCCTTCTCCGCCGTGTAAGGTTAGGCCTTCTCCTTCTCCGTTATGTAAGTTTAGGCCTTCATCTTCTCCGTCTTGTAAGGTTAGGCCTTCATCTTCTCCGTCGTGTAAGGTTAGGCCTTCTCCTTCTCCGTCTTGTAAGGTTAGGCCTTCTCCTTCTCCGTCTTGTAAGGTTAGGCCTTCTCCTTCTCCGCCGTGTAAGGTTAGGCCTTCTCCTTCTCCGCCGTGTAAGGTTAGGCCTTCTCCTTCTCCGTCTTATAAGGTTAGGCCTTCTCCTTCTCCGTCTTATAAGGTTAGGCCTTCATCTTCTCCGCCGTGTAAGGTTAGACCTTCATCTTCTCCGCCGTGTAAGGTTAGACCTTCTCCTTCTCCGCCGTGTATGGTAACGCCGTCATCTTCTCCGCCGTGTAAGGTTAGGCCTTCTCCTTCTCCGTCTTGTAAGGTTAGGCCTTCTCCTTCTCCGTCGTGTAAGGTTACGCCATCATCTTCTTTCTTTTTCGCCGTGTAAGGTTACGCCTTCATCTTCACCGCCGTGTAAGATTAGGCCTTCTCCTTCTCCGCCGGGTAAGTTTAGGCCTTCATCTTCTCCATCTTGTAAGGTTAGGCCTTCATCTTCTCCGCCGGGTAAGTTTAGGCCTTCTCCTTCTCCGCCGTGTAAGGTAACGCCTTCATCTTCTCCGCGGTTTAAGGTTACGCCATCATCTTCTCCGCCGTGTAAGGTTAGGCCTTCTCCTTCTCTGCCGTGTAAGTTTAGGCCTTCATTTTCTCCATCTTGTAAGGTTATGCATTAATCTTCTCCGCCGGTTAATGTTACGCATTAGTATACTGCATTCTCCTTTAACGTCATGGTTTAAATGTGGTACTGCATTCTCCTTTACCGTCATGGTTTAAATGTGGTACTGCATTCTCCTTTACCGTCATGGTTTAAATGTGGTACTGCATTCTCCTTTACCGTCATGGTTTAAATGTGGTACTGCATTCTCCTTTACCGTCATGGTTTAAATGTGGTACTGCATTCTCCTTTACCGTCATGGTTTAAATGTGGTACTGCATTCTCCTTTACCGTCATTGTTTAAATGTGGTACTGCATTCTCCTTTAGCGTCATGGTTTAAATGTGGTACTGCATTCTCCTTTACCGTCATTGTTTAAATGTGGTACTGCATTCTCCTTTACCGTCATGGTTTAAATGTGGTACTGCATTCTCCTTTAGCGTCATGGTTTAAATGTGGTACTGCATTCTCCTTTACCGTCATGGTTTAAATGTGGTACTGCATTCTCCTTTACCGTCATGGTTTAAATGTGGTACTGCATTCTCCTTTAGCGTCATTGTTTAAATGTGGTACTGCATTCTCCTTTACCGTCATGGTTTAAATGTGGTACTGCATTCTCCTTTACCGTCATGGTTTAAATGTGGTACTGCATTTTCCTTTACCGTCATGGTCAAAATTGTGGTACTGCATTCTCCTTTAGCGTCATGGTTTAAATGTGGTACTGCATTCTCCTTTACCGTCATGGTTTAAATGTGGTACTGCATTCTCCTTTACCGTCATGGTTTAAATGTGGTACTGCATTCTCCTTTACCGTCATGGTTTAAATGTGGTACTGCATTCTCCTTTACCGTCATTGTTTAAATGTGGTACTGCATTCTCCTTTAGCGTCATGGTTTCAATTTCTCTTTTAAATTCCTGGTTTCAGTTAATCTTTAAATCCTTCATTGCTTAAATGTGGTTCCGCATTCTCCTTTACCGTCATGATTTAAATGTGGTACTGCATTCTCCTTTACCGTCATGGTTTAAATGTGGTACTGCATTCTCCTTTAGCGTCATGGTTTAAATGTGGTACTGCATTCTCCTTTACCGTCATGGTTTAAATGTGGTACTGCATTCTCCTTTAGCGTCATGGTTTAAATGTGGTACTGCATTCTCCTTTACCGTCATGGTTTAAATGTGGTACTGCATTCTCCTTTACCGTCATGGTTTAAATGTGGTACTGCATTCTCCTTTACCGTCATGGTTTAAATGTGGTACTGCATTCTCCTTTACCGTCATGGTTTAAATGTGGTACTGCATTCTCCTTTAGCGTCATGGTTTAAATGTGGTACTGCATTCTCCTTTACCGTCATGGTTTAAATGTGGTACTGCATTCTCCTTTAGCGTCATGGTTTAAATGTGGTACTGCATTCTCCTTTACCGTCATGGTTTAAATGTGGTACTGCATTCTCCTTTACCGTCATGGTTTAAATGTGGTACTGCATTCTCCTTTACCGTCATGGTTTAAATGTGGTACTGCATTCTCCTTTACCGTCATGGTTTAAATGTGGTACTGCATTCTCCTTTACCGTCATTGTTTAAATGTGGTACTGCATTCTCCTTTAGCGTCATGGTTTCAATTTCTCTTTTAAATTCCTGGTTTCAGTTAATCTTTAAATCCTTCATTGCTTAAATGTGGTTCCGCATTCTCCTTTACCGTCATGATTTAAATGTGGTACTGCATTCTCCTTTACCGTCATGGTTTAAATGTGGTACTGCATTCTCCTTTACCGTCATGGTTTAAATGTGGTACTGCATTCTCCTTTAGCGTCATGGTTTAAATGTGGTACTGCATTCTCCTTTACCGTCATGGTTTAAATGTGGTACTGCATTCTCCTTTAGCGTCATGGTTTAAATGTGGTACTGCATTCTCCTTTACCGTCATGGTTTAAATGTGGTACTGCATTCTCCTTTACCGTCATGGTTTAAATGTGGTACTGCATTCTCCTTTAGCGTCATGGTTTAAATGTGGTACTGCATTCTCCTTTACCGTCATGGTTTAAATGTGATGTGTAATGTGGATCTCGCTCCTATAGCTCCTTTGGGTTTGGCATAATTCTGGGTTCTGTTACATCAGAAGATGTAGTTCTGATTCCTTCTTCAGCTTCTTAGGTAAAGCTTAGATCGGGATTCTCGGGATGGCTTCCTTGGTTATGGCATAATTCTGGATTCTATTTCATCAGATGTTTAAATTCTAGTTACTTCTTCAGCTTCTTAGGTAAAATTTACATCTGGATTCTCCTATATCTTCCTTGGGTATGGCATAATTCTGGATTCTATTTCATCAGATGTTTAAATTCTAGTTACTTCTTCAGCTTCTTAGGTAAAGCTTACATCTGGATTCTCCTATATCTTCCTTGGGTATGACATAATTCTGGATTCTGTTTCATCAGAAGATGTAGTTCTGAATCCTTCTTCAGCTTCTTAGGTACAGCATACATCTAGATTCTCCTATAGCTTCCTTGGGTACGGCGTAATTCTGGATTCTGTTTCATCAGACGGTGACGTTCTCATTGCAAAGCTTATATCATATTTCTTCTTCAGTGCTCTTGGGAACGGCTTAATTCTGATTTCTCCTTAACTTTATATGGGTATTGCTTAATTCCGAATTTCTCTTCATCTTTCCAGTTAATGATTAGTTCAGGATTCTTCTATACCCTCCATGGTTTTCATTCGTTCTTCTTTCTTCTTACTGAAAACATCAAATTGAATTTACACAATCACAATACGTATTAATCTTCTTTTTTCTACTTCTGTAAATTTATCATAGTTCTTCTTTGGCTTTATATTTATCTTCTTTCTTCTACACCAGGTGTATTTGCTTCGCTCTTTTTTCATCTTCATATCCCTTTGATGAGGGACCTGAAGAGGTAAAAAGAACGAAGCTACTTGCTTCTTGCCTTGCCGTGTTTTTCTCTCCGCTGTCATTCAATACATGTTCGTTCTTCTTTCTTCTATAGATACAAATAACTAAATTCTGAATATTCTACACTTACCGTAATCACTGCTTTCTTTCGGATTCGTCTGAAACTTCTATCAATGCAGCTTCTTTCTTGTTCTCCTTGCATGTGAACGATGTCTTCGATCTTCTTCTTCTACGGGTTCAGTTTCTAACCTGTAGAAACAGGATAATTTATAAATAACAATTTGGACACATAATAATAATAGCATGATAGATTATTATTGAATTCAGTCATTTCAAAATTCAGAATTTTGGAGGCTGAGTCAGCCTCGTCCGTAGGAGAGCACCCATAAAAATGAACCCCTACACGTGGCCTCCGGGTGGTGCTAACCAGGTGACACTTTGGTGGTAGGCTTCGGCCGACGGCATTATGACCACCCACCGAGCAAAATCGTTTCGCCAAGCGGCCTAGCCGTGTTCCGCCACGATGCTCGGTGACGCCGTATGAGAGGATGGGTCGAAATGTTTGTTCCACTGTGGGTAGACCGATCTGGCGCGCGCTGGTGTGGCTTCATCGGGTGGCCAGTCGCGGAGGGTAGCGGGATCCTAGGCACGGTGCACCGCTGGCCGACCGCAGATAGTAGGGGGCCCAATTAGCGAAAAATCCCATGGATACGCCATCGTGCCGGTTGGCGACCGGACGAGAGGGCCCGATGGATATTCATGGGGGGGCTTGGGCGTCCCTGCAACTGCTTAGACCTTCTGCTGACAACTGATCCAGACAGCTACTCAGTGTCAGTTTTATCACCCCTGGGTAGCTCTGACCATTGTCTGGTGAAATCTGTATCCACACACTCCCCGCAGGATCCTTGTCCCAGAGGATCTCGGCGGATCTGGCAGTACAAGTCAGCAGATTGGGATGGGATGCGATCTTTCTTTGCATCCTATCCTTGGCGGCCTGTTTGCTTCTCATCCAGTGACCCGTCAGCTTGTGCGGATGCCGTAGCGGGGGTGCTGCGTCCGTTCCAATATCGGATCATCTTGAGCTTCTGGGCGTAACTCTATCGCCAACGCTAAACTTCGGCTCTTATACATATAAAGTCGAAGGCGCATCTGGCTGGTAGGAAGTTGGGTATCCTCTCGAGGGTGAGACGGTATTTCACACCGAAATAACTGCTGAGCCTGTACCAAGCGCAGGTTCGGTCATGTATGGAGTACTGTTCTCACCTTTGGGACGGCTCGGCTAAATACCAGCTGGGTGCGCTCGAACACATTGAAAGGCGTGCCAAGAAGCTCATCAATGATGATGCGCTTGTGGAGGCCCGGCTTCAAAGCCTGAAACACAGGCGCAAGCCTTTCCGTTTTTTGACGGATACATTTCGGAGAGTGTGCGGGGGAACTGCACAACTTGATTCCTCCTAGTCCTTTCCATCATCGAACCACAAGACAATCGGCGAAGCGTCACCGTTTCATGGTGGATATCCCACCCACTCGCACGAAGCGCTTCGCTTCAAGCTTCCTTGTGCGAACTGCTAGGGAGTGGAACTCCTTGCCGGAGTCTGTGTTTCCTGATGGGTATAACCTGGGTGCATTCAAAGCCCGAGTGAATAGGTTACTTATGGGCAGACGTGCTTCATCGTAGACCGCATCATCACTTACCATCAGGCGAGATAGCGGCCAAACGTCGGCCTATTATTTAACATAAAAAAAAACATTATTAGTTACCTACATTTTAAATCCTCAAGTATCCTCTTTCTTATTTATGGCCTAAATACTGAGCTCCTCCATTTTCCTACAATCAATACTTCGACTTCATGTAGAACTCCTCTCCAGCTGCAACAAAAAATACAGTTGTGAATGTGCATATTATTAAATATAATTGTAATAAATCTTTCTTCTTCGAAAAAAATCAAAATTAAAAATACCTTGGTGTAACCTTCATTGCTCTATTATTTCTCTACTCCTTCCCTTCTCTCTCTACTCCTTTACTCTCCTATTTACTTGCTTTCCAGCTCCTTTCCATTAGATCAAGCTTCGTTTGCAGGTTTCATTAGCAATGTTATTAGTATTTGTTATAGCCAGAGTGACCAGATCAAGATCTATTCTGTCCTCATGTTAATTCTGTCAGGACTGGAACTCCCACGGCATCGCCATATTTGTCATCTGAGCTGTTTACGTTGTACAGTCTCAGGTCTCTTAGTCGCCTCTTACGACACCCACGAGAACTTGGGGTGGTGCTATTCTTTCCGGCCGGACACCACACGGCACTGTAGCGCGTGTTGTGTCCTATGATGTAGATATAAGTGCGCGATCTTCTGACTCCTCCTTCTCCTCCTCCTGAAAAAGAAGAACAACATTAATGTTTAGTTTCACTCTACCACGAGTGACACATTCAACTGACTAGTTCTCTGCTTACCTACCATTTTGCATGTGGCCATCTCTATTCTTCAATTCGTCTATCTGAAAAAACATTACTCGATTAGTATGTAGCAAAACATAAAAATAAATAAATAGAATGATCCTTACCTGATGTTCCAAGAATTAGCAAGGATTACCAAGAATACGGACTCAAAATGAAACGGTTCAAGATTAATTTAGACTGGTACGTATTTATTATAAAACGAATTAGATACGACATGAAATATTCACAAATGATTTCAAATGCCACGATATTTTCAGGTTAATCTTGTCAGCTGGTTCAGCCTGTCTCGTTCTGTGGACACTACGTTGTCATTTAGCCGATAGGCTGAGAGGTAGTCCAGGATGTCCCAATTGTTTCCATGATCCGAGGTAATTCTCACTCGACCGCGTCGAACTGGGGACCAATTGAAAATATAATTATAGAAAATATATTATAGAAAATAAATAATTATTTGCTTTGACTTGTGTTTTAGTTTTGAAACTTACCGTCGAAGATAGTCTCACTCCTAAAAAATGTTTTGTCAGGCCCAATTCAGGGAGCTGCGTGCGCGCAGATGTGGTTCTGGAAATTAAAACATTGTCACGGTTTAATAAGAGACCGGAGAGTAACGATTGATATCATTATGTTTCAGTCATAAAACAATGTTAATTGTACTATATGTGTGTGCTAGAAATGTGCATCTTTTTACTTTTAAGTTTAAGAACCTACCTAGACCTGGGCGGCGTCCGACTTTTCTCATCGGAAGTTTAATACTTTGACTGCCAACAAAATCAGTTGAAGGTAAATCCTCCGCTAGCGACGGTCACTTTTGCCACCATGGCGTTTATTGTGTTAAGCATTATTTTAGACCATTTTGTGGTTTTCCCGTTAATTGTCACTCATTTTACCTGAAACAAAGGAAACCACGTTCAGCTACGAGTGCGTTACCCCAACAGGAGAGTAGCACCTGGTGCAGTACGAATATTTAGTGCCCACTATGCTGTAAATATGATTTCACAAACATTGCATCTGGTTCAATGCGGTTATTTCCAACTACCTAGTCAAATTCAATACTATAGAGAAATATCTAAAACGATACTTTTTTATGAATTTTGTAGGAGATTGCAAATTGATGACGTCATTTTTTTTGCGTCTAATAGCATATTTATTTGGCAATAATTAACAAAAATAATTGAAAAATTAAGTATTTGATGACATCAAATGAATGAATGAAAGTACGATTATATTGGGATATTCTGATATTGTATTGAAAAGTTAAAATAATTTATTTTTGACCTAGGAAACTAGTCAATTCTAGTGTGGAACAATTCTGGGCCTAATCTGTGTATTTAATTTTTGGCGCACATGTTTCCACAAACAATTCGTTAAGAACTCTCCAGCTGGAACAACAGGAATCAGTGTGTACTCGTTTTTATTCGTGCTCAGATTTAAGTCACGCTAGCCGCTTTATATTGGCACTCAATGTTCGAACCATCAGAGAGCTACCTTACTGCCGGGGCGACGTATTCTATTACATAATTACTAGAATAAATTCACAATTGCAGACAAAAACTCTTTTATTGGTTAATCAATTGAGATGCTTTCGATATTGATTACGAAATATCAAATGCGACCACTTTATACGAGATTCAACATTATGACGTTATCTAGCTTGCTTTTTTCCGTAATATGATAAATGATATTTATATTTGCAAGACAAGTTTGTTCCAAAATAATACTTTTACACGTCAATAATCTAAAATAATCGTAAACAAGCTAGGAACATATTAAGTAATGAAAGATTGATTGTTGTTTAATCGTAAACAAGCTAGTAACATATTAAATAATTAAAGATTGATTGTTGTTTAATATAAGCTATTAAACAACAATCAAAAATATCTACATACTTACAATAATATAAGGCAGGGATTGCATATCGGTATAAAATATTTAAATAGTACTAGTAAAACTTCACTACTCTTATTTGTATACCGGCTTTTGAAGCGTAATTTCGGTATCAGATATTAAAATTTGATTAGAAATATGAGTACTCAAATATATGTACTGAACTAATTTCTGTTAAGATGTTTTCAGTACAACAATTATTTTAACCGATACCACTTTATTTCTGTACCGAAATACGAGGCGGCGCGCGGCCACAGAATAATGGCGCGGCGTGTGGACTGTAGTGCACGAAGGAATAAGGAGAGAGGAGGACAGATGAGCTAAAGAATCGAGAATAACCGATAATTCATAAGAATATCAATATAATATAGATAAATTACCGCTACCCTAATCATCTGTTATATACTTATGTACCAAAATTATACGATACAAGAATAATTAAGATACACGAATCATTTCTGTTTGAATATCTGTACTGTTATTTTTGAATAATAGAATTTTTATGGTATGACGTCATACAGAAAAAAAATGTACAGAAATTTATACCGGTATGCAGTCCCTGATATAAGGTATTAAACAACAATCAATCTTTCGTAGTATAGTAATAGTATTTCGGAGTAGTAGTAGTAATAGTATTTGCAAAAATTTGGTGCAATTTAACATAAGTAATTATAAAGAAAGTATCCCAATTGTTAACCAATAAACAAGTAAACTTAATGAATCGGCATGGTTCGGTCACTCCACTTTCATTGCACGATGGTCTGTGTGTTAGTATTTGTTTGTTTGTTCGATAGTGTTTGTGTAATTAATTCATAGAAATATAAAGTGTGACTAGCGAATTATGTACAATGCGTCTGTGAACAATTATTTTCAGACCAGCAACTAAATTGAATAACTTGTGGCTACGGTACGAATGATGTGAAAATACTCTGACATTGCCAGAATCTCTATAGAGCTTTGCCTAGCATTCTATTGCTGCTCTATTAGTGATAACTAAAAACATGATTAAAAGCCTTTAGAAGTTGCAGTTTCTATCTAAATCTAAGAACAAAATATTACATTTAGGTTTTTTTTTAAGGGGTGAAAATCATCCAATGACTTCTCCCGCCTTGGGCAAGGCGAGAGGGAGTGTCAGACTCTTACTGACTAAAAACCACCCCGTTCCTACTCCTGCTTTTCGACCCGGAGCTCCGGTATTACATTTAGGTTAGGTACCAGTTTAGGTTAATTGCAGTTGTTATGGTAGAAATAATTAAATTAAGTGCTTTATATCATTACAATGCCATCCTAGGGTGTTTAGCTATGAAAGGAAGGAATGTCAACACCAATATGGACTGTAGTAATCCTACTTTTAATGCCATAACGAAACAACAATGTAAACAGCACAGACAGAGCGAATGTCAAAGAATGACTTTTAGTCCAGTCATTTGGTAGATAAAAAGGGGGTTACCTGGAATGTTTTCCGGGAGTTTTGGAAATTGGTGAATTTATAGATTTGGATATGCTCTTTTCGAATTTCAACTTTGCCACCTCGTACACCCGCCGCTCGCGCCGCCATATTGAAAAAATGGCACCTAAAAACGGTTTTTTATTAATATCTCCGTTCCGACGCATTTTACGAAAAAATATTTATCTACAAAAGTAAACTAGAAAAAATTTCCTACAATTTATGTATTGATAACTTTTTCATAAAATCAATAGTTTTTGGCGTACGAGCGCCGCAAAGTATTATTAGTCCAGTCAAATTAGGATTTCACCTCGGAATTTGAGATACCCAGCTGTAATTTTGTATATACTTGTATATTGACTGCCTGAAACTTGTCTCAAAACCTGCATATGGTAGGGTGTAAGCAACTATTAAATTTTAAGGTCCAAAGGTCCCAAAAAACGTTATTTTGCGCTTTTTTGGAAATATCTCATTTCCTATGGGTTTTTGGTAGTTGCATTTAATACCAATATTGTAGAATACAAAATTCTCTACAACTTTTGTCTAAACTTTTTTTTTATACGGTGCACCGTTTCCGAGATAGAGGGTGGAGAGCACGCAGTCACTGCACCTCTTCAAAAAATTTTTTTTTCGTCTAACCTATCCGTGATCGTTGTCTATGGATAGGCCATTAAAAATACGTCATGGTTCCTAAAACCATTTTTCGTCAAAATCAATTGTTTGAAAGATAGACACTTCCAAAGTGGAAAATGAGGTCTATCGAATGTGTCCTGCCCTCTAACTTTTAAAATAAGTGAGTAAGAAAACTAAAAAAAATATATGCTGTAGATTTTAATGGAAACTTTCAAAGAAAATTGGTTTGAACGAGATATCATAATTAGTTTTTAAGAATTGATACATTTAAAAAAAACACATTGTTTGTACACGTGGTGGTGCAGATGAATAATACTTTGCGGCGCTCGTACGCCAAAAACTATTGATTTTATGAAAAAGTTATCAATACATAAATTGTAGGAAATATTTTCTAGTTTACTTTTGTAAAAAAATATTTTTTCGTAAAATGCGTCGGAACGGAGATATTAATAAAAAACCGTTTACAAACAATGTGTGTTATACAAACAGGGGAGTTTCGGTAGGTTCCTGTTTCTGATGTTATATGTGTTATGTTATATGTTCCACTGTGTCCTCCGGGCGGTCTTCGCAGTGATGACACCCGGACGTTTCCTCCCGCCCAATCAAAAACAGGATCCTACCGAAACTCCTGTGTCCGGTAAGCACCTGCGTCAGGCGGTAGGTGAGGACGCCATGGTGCCTCTCTAGCCACTCCTCAAACAGGGGACTTACCTCTGCAATGACAGCGAGCCCAGCCCTCGGTTGCGACAGTCGTTGCTGCACAACACACATTGTTTGTGCACGTGGTGGTGCAGATGAATAATACTTTGCGGCGCTCGTACGCCAAAAACTATTGATTTTATGAAAAAGTTATCAATACATAAATTGTAGGAAATTTTTTCTAGTTTAATTTTGTAGATAAATATTTTTTCGTAAAATGCGTCGGAACGGAGATATTAATAAAAAACCATTTTTAGCCGCCATTTTTTCAATATGGCGGCGCGAGCGGCGGTTGTACGAGGTGGCAAAGTTGAAATTCGAAAAGAGCATACCCAAATCTATAAATTCACCAATTTTCAAAACTCCCGGAAAACTTTCCAGGTAAAACTACCAAATGACTGGACTATTTTAGATATACATAACTGACGCACGCACGCCAATGACGTTTCGTTACATCTAATCACTAACGTTCAAACACGAAATAATAATTAGAATATGCATTCATTATAATATATATTATAAAAAAATTGCTAACAGTGTATATTTATACCTAATTCAAATTAAAATCCGTACACATTACATTAATAAATCTTTTTTTATTTATTTAATGACTCGTTTTGTTCCTCGTGTATGCGTACTAAGAATCGCAAATGGTCGCGTAAATACTTGGGATTTTTTAATTATTTTTATTCCCTAATTTTTATCCGCAAGTGTATCAGAATAATAGTTCAGTAAACAAGGATCCTATTTTCATTGCATAATTTTGATTAATTTACATTTCTTGTACATTGATGAAATTGAGTGGGGCAGGATCTGGCATTGTCATTTTAGACATTATATTTGCCGTCAATATTCGCGAAAGCAAATGCGAATATCCGACGACGATATTCGCGAATGCGAATGCTAATATCTGCCGATGATATTTGCGAATGCGAATATTGATTTAAGGATTTGGACTGATTTGCCAATCAATTATCAACTTGTAATCAAGTGATAACAGTCCCAAATTGAAAGTAGGTACTACCTACCAAATACAGACCTTTAACTTAGATGTAATACTAAGTTTTATTATTTATAAGAATACCTAAACCATTGAGGAATATCTTATTCCTATTCAGATGTGGGCCAACATTACCCATTGCCCTTACAAACTGTCATAAGGACAGTGAAGAGAAGTCGTGAAACCATTACAAAACATAATATGATGCTGATTTTATGTTCTTTTTCAAACTAACTAATGGAATGTTGTCTGTCAGGACTGGTCCCCGACTGGACCCTGAGCTGTGTTTGAGTTGCACAGTCTCAGGTCTCTTAGTCGCCTCTTACGACACCCACGAGAACTGGGGGTGGTGCTATTCTTTCCGGCCGGGCACCACACGGCACTGTAGCGTGTCCTGGGGTCGGGGCATGGCATGACATATATATCGCGTGTAGGGCGCGGTCTTCTGACTCCTCGGCGTTTTCATATTTTGGATGAGGCCATCATCATTCGTTCATCTGAAAAAAATATGACCCGATTAGTAAGTGAACAAAACACGAAAATACATAAGAATGATCCTTACCTGATGTTCCGGGGGTTAGCAAACTAATACCAAGGAAGCGGACTCAAAATGAAACGATTCAACTTTGACATCAACTAGTACATTTATTATATGGAATATTAGCCAAAATTTTAACTGAACTTATCTTGAGAGCTGAGTGACGTTAAGTAAGTATATAAGACATTACATTTTTTAATAAGTTTGCTATGACACCTATCCTGCTCATATGATACTATTATTTTACCCATATTTTTAAAAACAAAACAAAAGGGACAAGTGTGAAACATTAGCAAACTTAATTTTGTAACACCTCACATGCCCACTTAGTTACTCATGGCCTAAGATTACAAGGTATAATATGATATTTAGTAACGTTACAATATCGATTATTCATATTTAATCCTATTAAGAAAAAATGTTTAACACATAGTTTTATTGGCTGTTCTGCGCAGCGATTCAATTTACGACCATATTTTGTATGTCATACGAACAAATTTACTTAAGTTAGTTACTCTTGTTGTTGAAGCTAACATTATGTAAGTATATTTGACTAAGTTGCTGCTCCAGCTGGTCCAGTCTACTGCGTAGCAGATTACATTTGGCCACAGCGTGCAAATCAACTTCAGCAATAATATCGGGACCGATAATAATTATGGTCCAAACATTATATCTTCTCCAGAAGCGGTTTCTGGAGAGCGTTGTCATACCAATCAAGTGGTATGATGGCGTATGTCCGGTGGTGCGGCAGTAAGTTCTTCAAGTACAACTTCCGCAAAATCTCTCCCAAAAATGATGGCAAGATGAAACGTTTACTTTGTGGTGCTCGCGAAGTGTCGTGCACTAATTTAGCCTTGGGAGTCGTACACAGACGTATCACAGTCTGCGCACAGTATTATCAAAGCGTATTCTCTGGTGTGTTGTGTGAAGTAACAAATCCACACTAACACAGATACGCAATGTCGGATTCTGTATCCAAAAGCTGTGTCGAATCGTCCAAGTCGATATTGGTGAGATATAACACTCACTAAACCTATAAACTAAACTTAGATTATCTCATTCTGTCCGTTGTCATTTGTCCAATAGGTTGAGAGGTCGTCCAGGTCCGAAGTACTAGTCACTCGAACAGAAATAACGGCTGTAGAGAAAGAAAACAAAATCAAATACTACCCTACAAAATGTTCTTATTATATTTTAGGACTTATCTATAATTACAAAACTTACCCTCGGGAAGAATTTCACGTTGAGTCGTCTTCATCTTTTTCTCGGGGTGGTTCAGGACAGCAAGGTCTGAAAATCAAACATCGTCTTGAGTTAACATGAAATCGAGAATAACCGTTGATCTCATGCTGTTTTAAAGACAATTTTAAGAGATGAATTTCTACTTTATATCTTGGTAACCTTAAAATGACTGCCTTACAAATGTAATCATATGTAAATGTCTCAATTATTAAAATAAGTATTTTTTTTTAAATCTACCTGGGAGGGGTAAAATGCGAGCCTTCTCGTCAAGAGCTTTCTTTAGAAATATGCGTGGGTTGGCCGCAATTTAATCTGTTGGAATAAATAAAATAAGCTTTTATTAGTAAATTGTGTAAACAGGGATTATTAGAATGAGCTGCAAAGGAATCAATCTAGTTAATAAGTAAAATAATTTTGGACAAGGTATCTCAGATTCGATGCCCAAGTTAAACGTCAAATCAAAGACAAGGCAAAAGGTTAATGGGAATTTCGATTTTCCAAAAATGTCTCAGTCGATAAGGAGCGTGTTGTACCCGGGCGCCTTATAATATTATTATGTATGTACGTATGCTTCTGCCTACCTCTCCAGGGGTATAAAACCGTGAAGTTATCATTATATTAATGTTTCAATTGATAAGAACAAAGTTTGGAATGCTTTTTTAACACTCGATTTTTTCTGATGACTTATTATTACCTATTCACTGTACCTGCATTCCACAATCTCGGTTTAGCTATTTAGTTCTGTTCCTAAATTACCTATTTAGCTAAAGTTACAATAAAAGAAAATAGGAAATCTTCATATATTTTCTCTGTAAATATCGTAACAAAATAAATAAGTATTTAGAAGATAGGTATTTAAAAAGTGTAGGAGAAATTAGAGATATTAATTGCAAACAAGCCAGTTTCGGAGGAGAATGGCAACGAAAACTGTGACACTAGAATTTTATATATTAGATGTGAAAATCCTGAAATAAGAACAATTCGTTAAATAAATACATGTTGTGCTCATTTTTAATAGAGACCGGATTACATCCAATATCGGCATAGAAAGATTAGGAAGCTATAAGGTGAGAATCAGATTTAGATTATCCTCAATCAAACTGACTTTAGGCACTGTGGCAAAAGGCAAGACACTTCAGCTATACTTTCGAAAATTTTTATTGTGCATCAAAAATATTTGGCACATCAAAGATGCTATTGTCACATACTCGTATTAAGCCTTGTTTATTAATTGATTGGCACTTGCATAATGTATATAATCCGGTCTCCAATCATTACATTCGTAACCTACCTGAAGATTAAGGGCGCAACACTTGCGGGCGTGCGCCGCGAGCCAAGCGGTGGCGGCCCGCCGTCTCCGGTGCGCTGTCGCGGTCAGCCGCGGCAGCGCCACCGGAAAAAAAAACGGACCACGTGTCACCCTCAGGTGACAGTGAAGGTAACCCCACACAAGATTGCTACGTTCACCTTTTAATCGTCAGTTAGGTGCCCGCCCCTCATTGCGCCCGCAGGCCAACGTTGTCGCTCTCCCGGAGTCAAGTAAGGCCATCTGTTTACACAGAGTGTATTATTAGTGTGAGATTAGTAAGTGAACAAAACACGAAAATACATAAGAATGATCCTTACCTGATGTTCCGGGGGTTAGCAAACTAATACCAAGGAAGCGGACTCAAAATGAAACGATTCAACTTTGACATCAACTAATACATTTATTATATGGAATATTAGCCAGAATTTTAACTGTACTTATCTTGAGAGCTGAGTGACGTTAAGTAAGTATATAAGATATTACATTTTTTAATAAGTTTGCTATGACACCTATCCTGCTCATATGATTCTATTATTTTACCCATATTTTTAAAAACAAAAGGGACAAGTGTGAAACATTAGCAAACTTAATTTTGTAACACCTCACATGCCCACTTAGTTACTCATGGCCTAAGATTACAAGGTATAATATGATATTTAGTAACGTTACAATATCGATTATTCATATTTAATCCTATTAAGAAAAAATGTTTAACACATAGTTATATTAGCTGTTCTGCGCAGCGATTCAATTTACGACCATATTTTGTATGTCATACGAACAAATTTACTTAAGTTAGTTACTCTTGTTGTTGAAGCTAACATTATGTAAGTATATTTGACTAAGTTGCTGCTCCAGCTGGTCCAGTCTACTGCGTAGCAGATTACATTTGGCCACAGCGTGCAAATCAACTTCAGCAATAATATCGGGACCGATAATAATTATGGTCCAAACATTATATCTTCTCCAGAAGCGGTTTCTGGAGAGCGTTGTCATACCAATCAAGTGGTATGATGGCGTATGTCCGGTGGTGCGGCAGTAAGTTCTTCAAGTACAACTTCCGCAAAATCTCTCCCAAAAATGATGGCAAGATGAAACGTTTACTTTGTGGTGCTCGCGAAGTGTCGTGCACTAATTTAGCCTTGGGAGTCGTACACAGACGTATCACAGTCTGCGCACAGTATTATCAAAGCGTATTCTCTGGTGTGTTGTGTGAAGTAACAAATCCACACTAACACAGATACGCAATGTCGGATTCTGTATCCAAAAGCTGTGTCGAATCGTCCAAGTCGATATTGGTGAGATATAACACTCACTAAACCTATAAACTAAACTTAGATTATCTCATTCTGTCCGTTGTCATTTGTCCAATAGGTTGAGAGGTCGTCCAGGTCCGAAGTACTAGTCACTCGAACAGAAATAACGGCTGTAGAGAAAGAAAACAAAATCAAATACTACCCTACAAAATGTTCTTATTATATTTTAGGACTTATCTATAATTACAAAACTTACCCTCGGGAAGAATTTCACGTTGAGTCGTCTTCATCTTTTTCTCGGGGTGGTTCAGGACAGCAAGGTCTGAAAATCAAACATCGTCTTGAGTTAACATGAAATCGAGAATAACCGTTGATCTCATGCTGTTTTAAAGACAATTTTAAGAGATGAATTTCTACTTTATATCTTGGTAACCTTAAAATGACTGCCTTACAAATGTAATCATATGTAAATGTCTCAATTATTAAAATAAGTATTTTTTTTTAAATCTACCTGGGAGGGGTAAAATGCGAGCCTTCTCGTCAAGAGCTTTCTTTAGAAATATGCGTGGGTTGGCCGCAATTTAATCTGTTGGAATAAATAAAATAAGCTTCTATTAGTAAATTGTGTAAACAGGGATTATTAGAATGAGCTGCAAAGGAATCAATCTAGTTAATAAGTAAAATAATTTTGGACAAGGTATCTCAGATTCGATGCCCAAGTTAAACGTCAAATCAAAGACAAGGCAAAAGGTTAATGGGAATTTCGATTTTCCAAAAATGTCTCAGTCGATAAGGAGCGTGTTGTACCCGGGCGCCTTATAATATTATTATGTATGTACGTATGCTTCTGCCTACCTCTCCAGGGGTATAAAACCGTGAAGTTATCATTATATTAATGTTTCAATTGATAAGAACAAAGTTTGGAATGCTTTTTTAACACTCGATTTTTTCTGATGACTTATTATTACCTATTCACTGTACCTGCATTCCACAATCTCGGTTTAGCTATTTAGTTCTGTTCCTAAATTACCTATTTAGCTAAAGTTACAATAAAAGAAAATAGGAAATCTTCATATATTTTCTCTGTAAATATCGTAACAAAATAAATAAGTATTTAGAAGATAGGTATTTAAAAAGTGTAGGAGAAATTTCAGATATTAATTGCAAACAAGCCAGTTTCGGAGGAGAATGGCAACGAAAACTGTGACACTAGAATTTTATATATTAGATGTGAAAATCCTGAAATAAGAACAATTCGTTAAATAAATACATGTTGTGCTCATTTAATACAGACCGGATTACATCCAATATCGGCATAGAAAGATTAGGAAGCTATAAGGTGAGAATCAGATTTAGATTATCCTCAATCAAACTGACTTTAGGCACTGTGGCAAAAGGCAAGACACTTCAGCTATACTTTCGAAAATCTTTATTGTGCATCAAAAATATTTGGCACATCAAAGATACTATTGTCACATACTCGTATTTAGCCTTGTTTATTAATTGATTGGCACTTGCATAATGTATATAATCCGGTCTCCAATCATTACATTCGTAACCTACCTGAAGATTAAGGGCGCAACACTTGCGGGCGTGCGCCGCGAGCCAAGCGGTGGCGGCCCGCCGTCTCCGGTGCGCTGTCGCGGTCAGCCGCGGCAGCGCCACCGGAAAAAACGGACCACGTGTCACCCTCAGGTGACAGTGAAGGTAACCCCACACAAGATTGCTACGTTCACCTTTTAATCGTCAGTTAGGTGCCCGCCCCTCATTGCGCCCGCAGGCCAACGTTGTCGCTCTCCCGGAGTCAAGTAAGGCCATCTGTTTACACAGAGTGTCAAGTCAAAGTCAAATCATTGATTTTAAATAGACCAATATAACCAATATAAACTACCTTGTTGATCGAGTGGTCGCAAAGGGCCTCGTGTTCAATGCCCGGGTCTGACAAAGGCGGCTCGCCGTCTCCGGTGCGCGGTCGCGGTCGCGGTCTTTCGCGGTCAGCCGCGGCCAGCACCACCGAAAAAGAAACGGCGCACGTGTCACTCTGAAGTCCAAAGTGACAGTGAAGGTAACAACGTGGAGGATTGCTACATTCACCTTTTAATCGTCAATTTAGATGCTCGCCCCTCATAGCGCCCGCAGGACTTCCAAAATAACCACGTCGCTCTCCCGGAGTCAAGCAAGGCCATCTGTTTACACAGTGTCAAGTCAAATTATTTATTACACCAATATAAACTACGTCGTTGGTTGAGTAGTCACAAAAGAGTCTCGGTTTCGATCCCCAGGTTGGGCAAAATATAACTGCCCGTCTGGAATTGTGTCCAGTATATGGCAACAGACTAACCCACTGACATGGGACTTACAACATAAGTGGAGAAAAGTACTTACATAGTATAGTGGCATTTAGTTAGTCAAGTGTAAATTCCTATGGAGTTACACTCAATACCAAGATAATAAAAAAATAACACACGTCGACCCAGTTGAAGATTTTGTGGTAATAGCATTGCTATCTACACTTTTAGACTAAAAGAGCAAGAAATTCCATGGTTACTCTTTAATGATTAGGTTTGTGCTTTTGTTAATTGTATTGTTTAAAAAATCATTGTTCTTTTTTATTTTATTTTTTTTTATGTTTTATTGACTTCGATGGTAACTGACCACACATAAGTATTGTGTGGTTACGTTTATTGACAGACACGAGTGTATATAATATTTAACCGTGTAGACGTACCTATTAAAAAAAATACTCACGACAACGGGCACGTTATTGGATAACTTGGTTCTGTCGACGTGGTGGCGATGCACGTGGACGAACCTGGATGTCTGAAAGGAGCCCAAGGGGGACGTAGGCCGAGATGTCGAGCGTGTGACCTGAGACTGAACCGACAATACACGCGCAAGACGAAATTATTTTATATCTGGTGCCATTTCCTAAAATACCTACAAGTAGACCTACATTATTTAACATAGCAGCATCTCTTTAAATCCTGATAGGCGTATTGCTATTACAAAAAGTCAGGCGTTTGTAACAACGATAAGGAAATCAATGCTTTCCAAAAAGTAAATATTCCTAAATTCCTTGGAATTGAACCCAGGCAATGCATATGCATCTTTAATTTTTATATATGGCAGCTTATACAAGTCATCAACATTATATCGCGGTAACCTTGTCATTTAAGCAAACTGCAATGATAATATCTACATATTTAAAAAACAACTGGTGATCAGTATTACAAGGAACGAACTTGCAAGTCTGTTAAACAGAATTAATAAAACTGTTCATCTTACTATTGCCTAACAGCTTGACTGTATTGAAACAATCTTATTCTGAATCAATTTTAGGTTGAATTTAGATTGTAAATAAATTAGAATCATCAAAGTCTATTAGGACACGTAGAGCAACAACACTCGGGGATTGAACCCGAAGACCTAAAACACATAAATTTACGTAAAAGTGGTGCAGCCGAGTGAGTAAGGTTACCGAAGGCCCAGTTCCCCAAAATGGCTAGGCAGACACTTGGTACTCCTCTGGTTATGCGTTAATTGCTTACGATAAGGCGTGTCTGCTCATTTACCGATCCAATTCCTACTTCTCTTGCTATATACATATATTAGGAACCCATTAGTATTAGATAGTAGTACAGAATATACTTATTATTACTTAAATGTATGTATACTTACATGACAGCATGTTTCCATCTGCTGAGCCACCGCTGCCTATTTGTATTCGGGATGTAGGTCCAAAATATTTTTACATTATTCTTACTAGTATTTCAAAGGAAACTTATTGGTATCTCTTATTAAAATATTGTGTAAATTATATGCACTCTAGAGATCATTATTTTCAATTTAGTGAATTTACGATACCTTATATTTTTTTACATTATTCGACTAACCCATACCTTCATACTTGACACATTTTTTTTCTATTTAAGATAGTAGGTAATAAAAGTAATCACTCAATAGGTAACATTATTCAGCAAATAACAGGTTCACAACACTGCACAAGATCGCTGCCGAAGATATTAGATAACTCCCAGAATATATGCTAAGGATTGTAATGAAAACAGGAGTAAATGGTAAATGCATGAGAAGAAAACCAAAAATTTACATTTAATATTATATTCAGTATTAAAATACAATTATTATGCATCAAATTGTGTTTAATTTCTTTTAGATACATGATACCATGATGAGTGTATAACGTTAAATATCTATGTACATTATAGCTTTTACAGTATGCGTGAACATTAAGTACAGACATAAAATATTCATCCTGCAGTCTTAAGTACTATTTTGCATTATATTTCATTAAAATGGTGGCAATAACAAAGATTTTAACAATACATGTATTTATTGGATTATACGTTTTAATTATATTATATAAAGTTGAAACAAATCTAATTAATGCTTTTAAATATAATAATTTTATTAAGAAGATATCTAGCTAAGACACTATACCAATCAGGGTAACTTTGGACTCTATGCTTTATTCATAATTCTTACAGGACATCGTTAAAATTACGTTAAGTTAAAATTTAGTTTTTCCTACGAGGTTCCTACAAACTTTAAAAAAAAACAATTAACTTATAATATACGAGAATGTGTGTGATACTTCAGTAGGTATAGTTACATATAAATCGAATCAAAATTTGAAGACAATGCATGACATAAATCACACCACGTAATAGGTACCTGTATCTGACAATTCATCGCTTGACGAATGGAAGTGTCAACCTAACAAACTGCACGGTTGGTGCGGTGGCTGGGCAACTGGCTGCCGCGCAACGGGTAGCGGGTTCGATTCCCGCACGGAGCAACTCTTTGTGTGATCCACAAATTGTTGTTTCGGGTCTGGGTGTCGTGTGTATGTGTGAACTTGTATGTTTGTAAACGCACCCACGACACAGGAGAATATCCTAATGTGGGGCAAAGAAAAAAAAACACATAGAAGAGTTAATACATCGGTAAATAACCCGAGAATAAAACCCGTTGTATAGTAACGTCATTACTAAGATTTGAATTAAGGAGGTAGCATGTTGATCACTACATCGTCATCATTAAAGAGACAGGTGTGCATGATTTGAAGGTCAATGAGCATAACAACAAAAGGTGCCTGCTAATCCTTTTAAATTAAACACGGCCAACAATTAACAAGGCGATAGACAGAAGAATCTAAAATAGACACTTAAATGGACCAGAGCAGCCAAGGGTAAGAGTAAGGTACGAATAAGAACCAAAGACCAAAATAGGTAGATCTGCAGAAATAAGATTAACTTATAAGAAGACAAAGCGATTTAAGAATAACCCGAAAGGTGGAAATGAATCTAAAGTAAAAACAGATACAACAGTAGATTTTTACTCACTAAAAAGTTGATTTCAATCATCAATTTGAAAGTTATTGCGGGACACCTTATGTACAGCAGTGGATGTCTTGAACTGTTAAGATAATGATGACGCTAGAGTTGAGTTGAACCAAAGAGGAAATAACCATGTTGGTACTTAAAACCAAGATAGAAAAAGATCGGATCAAATCTTTAAAGAAGTTTAATTAAAACTAAAGTAATAGGTGACTTATATGGTTAAGTGAGTTAAGTTGAATTAAAAAACGTATAGTATAGTGATTTTATAAAGAGTGATTAAATACCGACGACAAAATAATCCATACAAGAAAGAGGAAAAAAATAAAACCTTCAACGTAAGAGTTATTAAAAAAATACAAAATTTTACAAAAAAGGTGTCAGAATAATTAATAAATTTATAAAGAATAAAATTAAATACAAACATGAATGTAAACATAAGGGTATTCTGGGTAGCTACGGTTAACAGAATATAATGTTTTATACTCGAAACAGACCACAACAAAAATGAAATGAAGTATCACGGAACTAAAGATTCATTAAAAATACACGACAAATATAGTAAACCAGATACACATAACAGAGAGAATTGTGCACAGCCGTGGCAGGAACTGCTGACCAAATACCGAGACAACACAAAAATAAAAAGAGATAGCTCAAGTGGGGCTCTAGCCGATAGCAGGACCTCTGATGGGATAACCTATGATACCAAGTGATGGCATAACCTATGGTACCAATTGATGGCATAACCTATGGTACTAGACCCTCTGTTGAGAAACTCCGCTGAATATGTGTCTTAGTTATGTCTGCTTTATTTAACTAAGTAAAGACACTGCCATAGCGTCATGTATACACAGTATCTGTTATTATGTGTATACATGGCGCTGCTGTACACTTTATTTGGCAAAATAAGCACGTACCCACATGAGTCCGTTACCGTTACCGTAGTTGTCATGCGTTAAAGCTACGCTAACCGTACCGCACCATCGTCTAACTACCACATATTCAATAGAGGCCCCAACAGCCAGACACCGCCCACCCGCCCCCTGTATGAACCCGGTATAGCCATCACAATCCTAAATGCCGATCTGCCCAGAAATTGCCATCGTTATTTCCACTTCGTTCAGCCCAGACGTTGCCATCGTACTGCCCTCAACTGGCCTGCCCAGATCTTTACTTCCAATTCACTCCTCGCCACACGATCTTGCCCTATAGTGCGGAAAAGACATGTCGTGTGGCGTGCAAGGCTTAGTATAAGTTTGTTTTACGTGTAAAGTGATCGACGCGTTTTGACGTTCGGTGATCTGATAGGCGTGATTCTAAATAAATCAGAGAACTGAACGCGATAACATTTCGATCTCATTAAATGTAAAAGAAACTCGTACTAGACCTTCTGTTGAGAAACTCCGCTGAATATGTGTCTTAGTTATGTCTGCTTTATTTAACTAAGTAAAGACACTGCCATAGCGTCATGTATACACAGTATCTGTTATTATGTGTATACATGGCGCTGCTGTACACTTTATTTGGCAAAATAAGCACGTACCCACATGAGTACCGTTACCGTAGTTGTCATGCGTTAACGCTACGCTAACCGTACCGCACCATCGTCTACCTACCACATATTCAACAGAGGCCCCAACAGCCAGACTTTTAAGTGGATTAGAAATAGAGATAAATTTTAGTTCAAAGAGAGGGGAGAAATGAAGAATTTGAGCCAAAAATTTGTACAGATTAGACACTTAAATGAACTGAACACTTAAATGACGAAATCTCAAAACAGGGCACAACACACAGCTACCTAACTAAAAAGCACATTACCAAAATCAACGGGATTAAGATAGAAAGACGAATTTGAAATTATAGCTATAAACCTTATGAAAGGTAAAAACGAAAAAGTCGTAGAGGTCAAGAAAACATCATTACAGAAATGTAAATTTACAAAAAATGTGTCAAAATGATTATAGAATAAAATTAAATACAAATATTAATGTAAACATAAGGTATTCTGGGTAGCTGCAGTAAACAGAATATAATGTTTTTATACTCGGAACAGACCACATCATAAATGAAATGAAGTATCACGGAACTAATAATTCATTAAAAATACACGACAAATATAGTAAACCAGATACACATAACAGAGAGAATTGTGCACAGCCGTGACAGGAACTGCTGACCAAATACCGAGACAACACAAAAATAAAAAGAGATAGCTCAAGTGGGGCTCTAGCCGATAGCAGGACCTCTGATGGGATAACCTATGATACCAAGTGATGGCATAACCTATGGTACCAAGTGATGGCATAACCTATGGTACTAAACCCTCTGTTGAGAAACTCTGCTGAATATGTGTCTTAGTTATGTCAGCTTTATTTAATTAAGTAAAGAAATTGCCATAGCGTCATGTATACACAGTATCTGTTATTATGTGTATACATGGCGCTGCTGTACACTTTATTTGGCAAAATAAGCACGTACCCACATGAGTCCGTTACCGTTACCGTAGTTGTCATGCGTTAACGCTACGCTAACCGTACCGCACCATCGTCTAACTACCACATATTCAATAGAGGCCCCAACAGCCAGACACCGCCCACCCGCCCCCTGTATGAACCCGGTATAGCCATCACAATCCTAAATGCCGATCTGCCCAGAAATTGCCATCGTTATTTCCACTTCGTTCAGCCCAGACGTTGCCATCGTACTGCCCTCAACTGGCCTGCCCAGATCTTTACTTCCAATTCACTCCTCGCCACACGATCTTGCCCTATAGTGCGGAAAAGACATGTCGTGTGGCGTGCAAGGCTTAGTATAAGTTTGTTTTACGTGTAAAGTGATCGACGCGTTTTGACGTTCGGTGATCTGATAGGCGTGATTCTAAATAAATCAGAGAACTGAACGCGATAACATTTCGATCTCATTAAATGTAAAAGAAACTCGTACTAGACCTTCTGTTGAGAAACTCCGCTGAATATGTGTCTTAGTTATGTCTGCTTTATTTAACTAAGTAAAGACACTGCCATAGCGTCATGTATACACAGTATCTGTTATTATGTGTATACATGGCGCTGCTGTACACTTTATTTGGCAAAATAAGCACGTACCCACATGAGTACCGTTACCGTAGTTGTCATGCGTTAACGCTACGCTAACCGTACCGCACCATCGTCTACCTACCACATATTCAACAGAGGCCCCAACAGCCAGACTTTTAAGTGGATTAGAAATAGAGATAAATTTTAGTTCAAAGAGAGGGGAGAAATGAAGAATTTGAGCCAAAAATTTGTACAGATTAGACACTTAAATGAACTGAACACTTAAATGACGAAATCTCAAAACAGGGCACAACACACAGCTACCTAACTAAAAAGCACATTACCAAAATCAACGGGATTAAGATAGAAAGACGAATTTGAAATTATAGCTATAAACCTTATGAAAGGTAAAAACGAAAAAGTCGTAGAGGTCAAGAAAACATCATTACAGAAATGTAAATTTACAAAAAATGTGTCAAAATGATTATAGAATAAAATTAAATACAAATATTAATGTAAACATAAGGTATTCTGGGTAGCTGCAGTAAACAGAATATAATGTTTTTATACTCGGAACAGACCACATCATAAATGAAATGAAGTATCACGGAACTAATAATTCATTAAAAATACACGACAAATATAGTAAACCAGATACACATAACAGAGAGAATTGTGCACAGCCGTGACAGGAACTGCTGACCAAATACCGAGACAACACAAAAATAAAAAGAGATAGCTCAAGTGGGGCTCTAGCCGATAGCAGGACCTCTGATGGGATAACCTATGATACCAAGTGATGGCATAACCTATGGTACCAAGTGATGGCATAACCTATGGTACTAAACCCTCTGTTGAGAAACTCTGCTGAATATGTGTCTTAGTTATGTCAGCTTTATTTAACTAAGTAAAGAAATTGCCATAGCGTCATGTATACACAGTATCTGTTATTATGTGTATACATGGCGCTGCTGTACACTTTATTTGGCAAAATAAGCACGTACCCACATGAGTACCGTTACCGTTACCGTAGTTGTCATGCGTTAACGCTACGCTAACCGTACCGCACCATCGTCTAACTACCACATATTCAACAGAGGCCCCAACAGCCAGACACCGCCCACCCGCCCCCTGTATGAACCCGGTATAGCCATCACAATCCTAAATGCCGATCTGCCCAGAAATTGCCATCGTTATTTCCACTTCGTTCAGCCCAGACGTTGCCATCGTACTGCCCTCAACTGGCCTGCCCAGATCTTTACTTCCAATTCACTCCTCGCCACACGATCTTGCCCTATAGTGCAGAAAGGACAAGTCGTGTGGCGTGCAAGGCTTAGTATAAGTTTGTTTTACGTGTAAAGTGATCGACGCGTTTTGACGTTCGGTGCTCTGATAGGCGTGATTCTAAATAAATGGCGTGCAATGCGTTAGTATAAGTTTGTTTTACGTGTAAAGTGATCGACGCGTTTTGACGTTCGGTGCTCTGATAGGCGTGATTCTAAATAAATCAGAGAACTGAACGCGATAACATTTCGATCTCATTAAATGTAAAACAAACTCGTACTAGACCTTCTGTTGAGAAACTCCGCTGAATATGTGTCTTAGTTATGTCTGCTTTATTTAACTAAGTAAAGACACTGCCATAGCGTCATGTATACACAGTATCTGTTATTATGTGTATACATGGCGCTGCTGTACACTTTATTTGGCAAAATAAGCACGTACCCACATGAGTACCGTTACCGTAGTTGTCATGCGTTAACGCTACGCTAACCGTACCGCACCATCGTCTACCTACCACATATTCAACAGAGGCCCCAACAGCCAGACTTTTAAGTGGATTAGAAATAGAGATAAATTTTAGTTCAAAGAGAGGGGAGAAATGAAGAATTTGAGCCAAAAATTTGTACAGATTAGACACTTAAATGAACTGAACACTTAAATGACGAAATCTCAAAACAGGGCACAACACACAGCTACCTAACTAAAAAGCACATTACCAAAATCAACGGGATTAAGATAGAAAGACGAATTTGAAATTATAGCTATAAACCTTATGAAAGGTAAAAACGAAAAAGTCGTAGAGGTCAAGAAAACATCATTACAGAAATGTAAATTTACAAAAAATGTGTCAGAATAATTGTAGTATAAAATTAAATACAAACATGAATGTAAACATAAGGGTATTCTGGGTAGCTACGGTTAACAGAATATAATGTTTTATACTCGAAACAGACCACAACAAAAATGAAATGAAGTATCACGGAACTAAAGATTCATTAAAAATACACGACAAATATAGTAAACCAGATACACATAACAGAGAGAATTGTGCACAGCCGTGGCAGGAACTGCTGACCAAATACCGAGACAACACAAAAATAAAAAGAGATAGCTCAAGTGGGGCTCTAGCCGATAGCAGGACCTCTGATGGGATAACCTATGATACCAAGTGATGGCATAACCTATGGTACCAAGTGATGGCATAACCTATGGTACTAGACCCTCTGTTGAGAAACTCTGCTGAATATGTGTCTTAGTTATGTCAGCTTTATTTAACTAAGTAAAGAAATTGCCATAGCGTCATGTATACACAGTTTCTGTTATTATGTGTATACATGGCGCTGCTGTACACTTTATTTGGCAAAATAAGCACTTAACCACATGAGTCCGTTACCGTTACCGTAGTTGTCATGCGTTAAAGCTACGCTAACCGTACCGCACCATCGTCTAACTACCACATATTCAACAGAGGCCCCAACAGCCAGACACCGCCCACCCGCCCCCTGTATGAACCCGGTATAGCCATCACAATCCTAAATGCCCGATCTGCCCAGAAATTGCCATCGTTATTTCCACTTCGTTTAGCCCAGACGTTGCCATCGTACTGCCCTCAACTGGCCTACCCAGATCTTTACTTCCAATTCACTCCTCGCTATACGATCTTGCCCTATAGTGCGGAAAAGACAAGTCGTGTGGCGTGCAAGGCTTAGTATAAGTTTGTTTTACGTGTAAAGTGATCGACGCGTTTTGACGTTCGGTGCTCTGATAAGCGTGATTCTAAATAAATCAGAGAACTGAACGCGATAACATTTCGATCTCATTAAATGTAAAACAAACTCGTACTAGACCTTCTATTGAGAAACTCCGCTGAATATGTGTCTGAGTTATGTCTGCTTTATTTAACTAAGTAAAGAGACTGCCATAGCGTCATGTATACACAGTATCTGTTATTATGTGTATACATGGCGCTGCTGTACACTTTATTTGGCAAAATAAGCACGTACCCACATGAGTCCGTTACCGTTACCGTAGTTGTCATGCGTTAACGCTACGCTAACCGTACCGCACCATCGTCTAACTACCACATATTCAATAGAGGCCCCAACAGCCAGACTTTTAAGTGGATTAGAAATAGAGATAAATTTTAGTTCAAAGATTACTTAAATGATGAAATCTCAAAACAGGACACAACAAACAGCTACCTAACTGAAAGCACATTACCAAAATCAACGGGATAAAGATAGAAAGACGAATTTGAAATTATAGCTATAAACCTTATGAAAGGTAAAAACGAGAAAGTCGTAGAAGTCAAGAAAATATCATGACAGAAATGTTTAGGTAAAAAATATAAAATTTTACAAAATTGTGTCAGAATAATTGTAGTATAAAATTAAATACAAACATGAATGTAAACATAAGGGTATTCTGGGTAGCTACGGTTAACAGAATATAATGTTTTATACTCGAAACAGACCACAACAAAAATGAAATGAAGTATCACGGAACTAAAGATTCATTAAAAACTAGCAAACCTGGCGAACTCCGTTTCGCCACCAATGGTTTCCCCGTTTTCTTGCTTTTCTCTTGAAGTTTTCCCGAATTTCTTTTGCTATAAACCTCACGGAGCCCGAGACCTTTCCAACGAATGCAAAACCGTGGAAATCGGTTCGTGCGTTCTGGAGTTATAGCGTCAGGAAGGAAAACCCGACTTATTTTTATATAATAGATACACGACAAATATAGTAAACCAGATACACATAACAGAGAGAATTGTGCACAGCCGTGGCAGGAACTGCTGACCGAATACCGAGACAACACAAAAATAAAAAGAGATAGCTCAAGTGGGGCTCTAGCCGATAGTAGGACCTCTGATGGGATAACCTATGATACCAAGTGATGGGAATATCTATGACACCAAGTGATGTTACTACCTATGATACCAAGAGATGGCATAACCTATGATACCAAGTGATGGGATAACCTATGATACCAAGTGATGAGACTACCTATGATACCAAGAGATGGCATAACCTATGATACCAAGTGATGGGATAACCTATGATACCAAGTGATGAGACTACCTATGATACCAAGTGATGGGACCTCTTATACCAAGTGATGGGACCTATGTTACCAAGTGATGGGATTATATTGATGAGACCAGACTGTTACCGATAGAAATAAGTTACACTAACAACTACAGGATGAGACATTATTATATTGATAACTACTACTATAATATTAGAGAATTAAGCCAAAATGTACGTAGATATAAAAAATTACAGTACGCGATAAAACACTTAACGAGAAACATTTAATTTAAATAGAAGGCCAGTCACTGTCGATACTTTCCAAAAAAACATTGCTCTTATTACTCTAGAGTTTCTTAAGAAAAAAAACTTGTAAAACATTAAATAACATGTAAAATTATTTCACATACACTTAATGATAATTAACGAAATAACAACGCAACACGTTAATAGCTTTAAAATACAAAGTAATTTACAAAAAAGTACACGTTGGACTAAGACGTTATTACAATAATATTTGGTAACAGAAAAACATTTTCACTCTTTATTGGTAACCATAAAACTAATAAGTAATTTATTTAACCATTAAATAACATTAATACAATTTATTTATATTCACCCTACTCTAATAGCGCTCACAATAATAATAATAAATACCTACCTAAGGCAACTATTCTAACACTATATTGGTACTTGCGATACTCTAAGCGTCGGCTAAAACATATTGGATAACATAATCGGAAACTGATTTTTATAAAAACGAAACGTTTATTGCTATGGTTTAAATTAACATCATATTTAAATCATAGCAAGCGCTGTTGGAAACAAAAAGAACATAATCGGTAACCGAACTCGACACTTGAAACGACAAAATTTTAAATTTCTTACAAATATCTGAAGGTAAATTAAATATTCGTGAGAAATTTAAAAAACAAAAACTTAACGCCAACAATGTTAAATTATTTATTGGGATAAGTTTCCCAGTAAATAATTTACATTAAAGTTAAATAAATTACAATGAATATCAACAAAACACGTTTACAAATTGAGGCTTAATTCTTAAAGGTATCCTAAGGTGTAAATACTATCCTAAAGACTTACTGACTATAAAATCCTTACAATACTTACATCATAATATACATAACTTACATTTTTCTAATTACACTAAACCTTAATGACTACTGAATGACTACCTAATCACTACATAAACACTACATCATCACTACGTACCTACATCCTAGAGCATATTTCTATAAGTAATTGAAAGTGTCCGCCCTCTTCAAAAAAAAAAGCGACCAGTCTCAATATTTCTATCTGTAGAGAAATAGTATTGCTTAATATATGCCAATTTTCTATCACTAATTATTATTAAATCTACAAACTGCTATTTACATATAGAAATATGAGGACTTCCTTATCCTACACCTGTTGCAATCCTGCGCTATTGTTAAGGTTACCCGCTGGTTGGACAGAAATATGATAAGGAAACACCACGTACTCCCCCATTCTGGCCTGCCCAGATGTTGCCATCGTACGACCCTATACTGGCCTGCCCAGATGTTGCCTACTTTACTTCCCATTCACTCCTCGCCACACGATCTTGCCTCAAGTGCGGAAAAGACAAGTCGTGTGGCGTGCAAGGCTTAGTATAAGTTTGTTTTACGTGTAAAGTGATCGACGCGTTTTGACGTTCGGTGCTCTGATAAGCGTGATTCTAAATAAATCAGAGAACTGAACGCGATAACATTTCGATCTCATTAAATGTAAAACAAACTCGTACTAGACCTTCTGTTGAGAAACTCCACTGAATATGTGTCTTAGTTATGTCTGCTTTATTTAACTAAGTAAAGAGACTGCCATAGCGTCATGTATACACAGTATCTGTTATTATGTGTATACATGGCGCTGCTGTACACTTTATTTGGCAAAATAAGCACGTACCCACATGAGTCCGTTACCGTTACCGTAGTTGTCATGCGTTAACGCTACGCTAACCGTACCGCACCATCGTCTAACTACCACATATTCAATAGAGGCCCCAACAGCCAGACGAACTGTATGAACCCGGTATAGCCATCACAATCCTAAATGCCGATCTGCCCAGAATTTGCCATCGTTATTTCCACTTCGTTCAGCCCAGATGTTGCCATATGCCACCGTACCATCTCATACCGGCCTGCCCAGATGTTGCCATCGTACTGCCCTATACTGGCCTGCCCAGATGTTGCCTACTTTACTTCCCATTCACTCCTCGCCACACGATCTTGCCTCAAGTGCGGAAAAGACAAGACGTGTGGCGTGCAAGGCTTAGTATAAGTTTGTTTTACGTGTAAAGTGATCGACGCGTTTTGACGTTCGGTGCTCTGATAAGCGTGATTCTAAATAAATCAGAGAACTGAACGCGATAACATTTCCATCTCATTAAATATAAAACAAACTCGTACTAGACCTTCTGTTGAGAAACTCCGCTGAATATGTGTCTTAGTTATGTCTGCTTTATTTAACTAAGTAAAGAGACTGCCATAGCGTCATGTATACACAGTATCTCTTATTATGTGTATACATGGCGCTGCTGTACACTTTATTCGGCAAAATAAGCACGTACCCACATGAGTCCGTTACCGTTACCGTAGTTGTCATGCGTTAAAGCTACGCTATCCGTACCGCACCATCGTCTAACTACCACATATTCAATACAGGCCCCAACAGCCAGACCCCCCCCCCCCCGCCCACTGTATGAACCCGGTATAGCCATCACAATCCTAAATGCCGATCTGCCCAGAAATTTCCATCGTTATTTCCACTTCGTTCAGCCCAGATGTTGCCTTATGCCACCGTACCATCTCATACCGGCCTGCCCAGATGTTGCCATCGTACTGCCCTATACTGGCCTACCCAGATGTTGCCTACTTTACTTCCCATTCACTCCTCGCCACACGATCTTGCCTCAAGTGCGGAAAAGACAAGTCGTGTGGCGTGCAAGGCTTAGTATAAGTTTGTTTTACGTGCGGAAAGGACAAGTCGTGTGGCGTGCAAGGCTTAGTATAAGTTTGTTTTACGTGTAAAGTGATCGACGCGTTTTGACGTTCGGTGCTCTGATAGGCGTGATTCTAAATAAATCAGAGAACTGAACGCGATAACATTTCGATCTCATTAAATGTAAAACAAACTCGTACTAGACCTTCTGTTGAGAAACTCCGCTGAATATGTGTCTTAGTTATGTCTGCTTTATTTAACTAAGTAAAGAGACTGCCATAGCGTCATGTATACACAGTATCTCTTATTATGTGTATACATGGCGCTGCTGTACACTTTATTTGGCAAAATAAGCACGTACCCACATGAGTCCGTTACCGTTACCGTAGTTGTCATGCGTTAAAGCTACGCTAACCGTACCGCACCATCGTCTAACTACCACATATTCAACAGAGGCCCCAACAGCCAGACCCCGCCCACCCGCCCCCTGTTTGTCTAGTCATGTTGCCATGATAATTTTCCATGCAGATCTGCATTGATGTTGCCATCGTAACGTTCTAATCCAGTATTTTCAGGTATTACTTTTGCAACACTCTAACCTAAAAATGTTTTCACGTTAGTCCCATATCAATACCCTAAGATTAAAAAATCAATACAGTAACTACGCACATATATTTGACGTCACTTTTGTGCGAAGCTCTAGCATGTAGGTACAATGTTTCAGATATAAACTTGTGCCCAATAACATGGTCGGAAACCAGTTTACATCAATATAATAAGTATTCACAATCATCAAGGGAATGGCACAAAGTCGCAGCGGGAAATCAATTCCTGTCGTGACCATACAGTTTCTCTACTACATTCTATTAATTTTTTTTTAACAAACATAGCCTCACAGTGTGCTTTTACAAACTTAAGTTTACATACATATGACACCCAGACCCGAAACAACAATTTGTGGATCACACAAAAAGTTGTTCCGTGCGGGAATCGAACCCGCTACACATAACACGGCAGCCGGGTGCCCAGCCACCGCGTCTACCGTGCAGTCATTACTTACAACTGTATGCCACGTTACAGCAATCTCTAATAACGATGATGTGTACCATAATATTCAACGATTCGAATCACCAAATTATATGCTTACAAAACCTACCCTATCCTATATATAGCTATCAATATTATTAAATTATCTCAGAAATGAGTGTTTCAAAGAGCATTATGAAATATTTGCAAGTAAAAATATAAATGTAAAAAGCGATTAATGTATCTTTAATTGTATGCTTTAAAGCCTGAGTAAATAACAAGAACAACAACAATCCACATAAGTTATTGGTACATTTTAGGAACCAACAAATGTGGGCATTTACTGTCACATAACTACTACTACATCCTTTACACATATTGTATGAACTATTAATTGTCTTCAAACGACGTATGAGCTATAATAATGATAATGCGCTGACTCTCTCTGACTGGTCACGAACACCTATCCTACCCAAGAAGTACATTACATATTTACAAATTCCATTTAACAAAACATACAATGTGAAATAAAATAAGGATCTTCAGCATTCAGCAACTCAGGACCTGGTGTTAAATGTCCAAGATGTTAAATTTCTGGAAAAATACAAACAACATGTAGGGGAATTATTTTATTAAAAAATAAGATAGCATGACATTGTGCAAAGGTAGCATGACATTGTGCAAAGGCAGATTTGATAATACCAGCGCACGCTAGCATTTAAAATAACATTATTACAAAAAGTAGTAACTAAATAATTTATAGCAATTGCAAATTGCAATAGATCGCAAATGCTACTAATAATATAATTATGCAAATGTCTCATTAATGGTGATACTAACCGCTACTGATGTTGGCTCTCGACAATAAGCATTATTGATTGATGTTGTTGAGGATCAGCGTGAATGGTGGGGACAGAACGCAAACACTCGATCTGATGAGCCGCCCAGTCCTTCTTCTGGCAGTATGTTGAGCAGTACGGTGTTCGTCGGCAGAGAGAGCACTCAGCTGAAGCCTCGCGGTTGCAATTTGCGCACTATATAATATGGACAAATTGTTTTATGTATGCATCTCAATTATTTAAGGCCTCCACCTTCATGAATATCACTTAAATGTGAAATGTGACATTAAAAATACAAATTGTCACATAGGTAAATATACTAAACTTGCTACTGCACGTTAGTATCCATTAATCCATTTTGACGGCTCAGTCAGCCTCACATCAAATAAAAAAACACTTCGTCAATATTGTGAAGGAATTTGTAAAATACTGACAATGCACTGCAGTTCACAACGTCCGATGGGGCAGAAAAATATTTGAGTGGGAACCGCAGGTAAGAAGGCTGGCTGGCAGGCTGTATTTAAGCGTCCCACTAAGAAGACCCACGACACTATCGTCAGTCACGGGCAACCGAGAGCTGGGTTCGCTGTTATTGCAGTAAGTCCCCTTTTTGAGGAATAGCCACGGCGTCCTCACCCTCACCTGACGCAGATGCTAACATACATGGGAGTTTCGGTAGATTCCGACGTAGTCCTTTTTATTCTAAAACTATTTATAGGTCAAACTATTGCAACGGACAAATTGTCAATCGTTAATTAATACAATAAGTCAATAATCGTTTTATAAGTCAATAATGCAAATAGTTGAAATGTTGAAATATATGTATATGTACATATATATTTCAACCAATGCTGTGTGTGTATATGCAATAAAAGAATTACATATTTAGTATATTGCTCAACACAAGTAAAATTATTTGATTCTGAAAATCTTTGCCGTTATTATTACCTGCATATGCATGCTACAATAGAAATTAGAATCCGTATCAAAGATAGAACATATCAGTCGGATTTTAGGCATTAAAATAATTCAAGATAATCAATCGTACATGGTGCCGTATCGTATTATAACATTAATAAATAATACGGTATTGTTGCGCTCGGGTTCTACTCTACATCATTATTATAACTAGTGGTCGTCTAGTGGTCTAAATTCGACCATATACGATTTAATTTACAATACCACTTAACATGCGTTCAAGGATAATTTTTATTTAACGAATTGCTATTAGTTTTATAAAATTCAAATTCATATATTCCGGCGCATCATGAACAGGAAAAACCTATTCATATGAGACGTGAGAATATCATCGCAATGTCTGTCGATTTTGACGTTTTGTCAAATACGATCAGATACTATGCATGGTAGTGTGTGTAATGTTTTATTTATTGATTTAATGTACTTTATAAGCATTATTTTTGAAAAATATTAGCGTTCTGGACTTCTCCTACACATAAACTATAAGTCTACCAAATTTTATGCTCCTACGTCCGCGTAATTTTCGTAAAAAGGGGTCAAAAGTTTTTGCATCACGTATTAATATACAACGTGTAACAAAAAGGGGGTATACATATCAATTGCACGGTTTCTAGATAACATAACAAACGATACGGGAAGGGTTTTTTAAACTCATGTTTTCATGGTAGCAAGTTATGAATTTTTCAAATCGCGCCGGCGCGCGAATCACAATTAGGTAAACAGGTGCTAGGCGATCAGATTGACAGAAAAAATGTTTGGTAATATTAGCGAGTGATCCCTGTAGTGTTGTGACACGTTTGTATGATTTGAAATCAAGAACTATGCGATACCAAGTATTTGGTACAATTTTTTTTAAACGTAATTTAAGCTGGCACTATGTATAGAGATTCTATTCAACCTGTATTCATCAGGGCTTCTTGATGTATATGGGTATTTTGTTACACGTTGTATAGATTACAATTTCTAAACTTCAGGTTGGTTGCCATAGTGATGTTCGTGTCAGTTGTTCATTATCAGCTCTATCGTAATTAATATTTAAAAAATCTGTTAAGTAATTTAATTTTGTATTTTTTATTATGAAAGATATCGAAATCGGATTGTATAATATATATTTTTTGGTTTAATTTAATATACGGTCGATGTTTGATATTGTGTATAATGGTGTGGGTCTTTCAAAAACCTTTGCCTTGATGTCATTGATTCGTCAATGCCCTACGCAGACTCGCGATGATTCGGAAGTTTTAGAGATATTGGATTATATTATTTTCTAATCGGGATTACAAACTCTAATTATTTTTACTTGATATGACTTAAGGAATCGGTCATAAACCGCAACCAGTCTTATTTACCTTTCACTACATGGCAGCAGTCAGATTTGACTTCGTAAATTGTGCGGATTATAATTCTTATGATTTATAAATATTTATATGTAATTTTCAGTAGATGTTTCTCTTACTAAACCCATTATAGTCCCTTATCATACTTTTAGTATACTATTTAACATCAGAAGTTAGACGACCAACGTAAATAACCAACCCCGATTTTTGAGGACATACTGTACATTTGGGTGTCGACTTTAGGGATCCTGTATATCTATTTCCATCGTCACTAATAGGCATTGGCTCGCTAGCCAAAATGTGAAAGCATCGCGAGCCCGTGCTCGAGAAACTAGCGCTGAACGTGCGTAACGTCTCGCTGATTTAAGGCAGTATATATCTGAAACGAGGTTTAGGGCGACTAGCGCTCAGCGCTCGCAGCGTCTAGCAACAGAAAGACAGCGAGCAGCTACAGTCATATTGTATTTATAGAGAAGCATTAAATTAAATAGGTACCCAACTTGAACGTACGTTCGTTCGTAGGTACGTATTTGACGTAGTTGAAGCAAATTATAATTGATTGATATGTGACATAAATTATTTAATGACATCATCATACCATTTCAACCTGAAGGTGCCGTAAAAGGCAACTAAGGGACTAACCTTGAGCAGACAAAATAATTTCGGTAATCTTCGAAATTACTGATCCAATTCCAAAAAATATTTTACTAATAGGAAGCTACATTAGCGCCGAGTGTAATCTTATGTTTAAACAAGAAATTTTCCGCGAATGAATGACTACATTGATATGGAGTAGGAACAAGGTAGGTGACAGCACGCAGCCTTGAGGGACACCTGCGTTTACAGACAGAGAGTCGGAGCATTCCCGGTCGACAACGACCTTAATGCTTCTGTCTGCAAGGAAGCAGGAGACCCATTCGCACAATTTCTCGGAAAGCCCATAGGAAGGAAGCTTCGAAAGAAGCGCTTTATGCCAAACCCGGTCGAAGGCTTTCGCCACGTCCAAGCTCACTGCCAACGCTTCCCCCTTAGATTCGATCGCCTGTGCCCAACGGTGTGTCAGGTAAACCAGAAGATCCCCAGCCGACCGACCTTTACGAAAACCGTATTGTCAGTCACTGAGTAGCTGGTGATCCTCTAGGTACCGTAAGAGCTGGCAGTTGATAATGGACTCCATAATTTTCGAGAAGAGGGAAGTTATGGCTATCGGTCTGTAGTTGGACTGATTTGTTCGATCGCCTTTTTTTGGGATCGGGTGGACCAAGGCCGTCTTCCAGGATTTCGGGACTACGCCTAAACAGTAAGAGAGCCGAAAAAGACGTGTTAAACCTGGTGCCAACTCCAGAGCGCACATCTTTAACACAAGGGGTGGAATTCGTCGGGCCCACTCGACTTTTGGACATCAAGAGACAGGAGCGCCAAACGTACCGAACGCTGGCGGAAGACGCAAAGATTTTACCAAAAAGTTGGGCTTTATCCCTTACGCCATAAACCAATGAATCCCCCCCCATGTGCAGAGGTGGAAATAACGGTCTGCAGAAATTGCCTTCGATAGCTTTGGCGAGCGACCAAAACTCACGAGTTCCCGAAGGAAGGCGGTCAAGCTTCTCGCCAATTCTACTAATTATACTTTAGTATAGCACAAACTGCAGAGACACTTATAGTTACTATATTTAACACACGTTGTACCTAATAAGCAAACGATAGCAAACGCACAATCCTTAGGCATGAACCCACAGAAAACACTAACAAAATCCTCGTTTAAGCAAAGATATCAAATATTATGCTGGCAATTTGCATGGATCGAATCCGCATTATACCATCAGAGCCGGGATCAAACCAGCAACACGTTTATAAAAATGCAGTAATATAATCATGAAAGTGGAAATTGAACCCACAAGATAATGTACATTTAATGAAGTTGTAGCCGTCGTATTATTTTATAGTAAAATCCTTCGAACTAGTTAGTAGTCCTGTCTCTTGTTAAGTCAATTATTTAATTAATGTGATATCTCTATGCCAGGACACGCAAAAATAGTACCATAATCCTGCGGGAATTTATCCCCAATTATAATATATATTGTAGAATCATATTGACAAACATTACCGACCGTACTATCTGTTCAAGCGGGAGTCGAACTCAATAGATAGTAACGATATGAAATTAAAAACTGCTCTTATACATCACACAGTCACATACATATAATCTAAGAAAAAGAACCATATTCACAGAGATATATTTCGGAGATCGAACCCGCATCACACCGATGCAAAATGTTAAAATCAAAACTGGGCTTAAACTAACTTAAAATAAATACAGAAGTGGTATAAATACTTCGATTCGCGAAACAAATTTGTTTTGATTTAGGTTTAGTACTAACGTAGTTTTAAGGAAGATTGTTACTAACCGATTGAATTTCTTTGCTTTTTAAATAAACATAAATAAAATTAGATCCTACTAGTCAGTATTTATAATCATTTTTGTGCAATGTTTGTTTAGATATTTTATACAGGTGTTCAATCTATTTTTTTTTTCTCAATAAGATGTGTTGCAACTTACAGCCTTGGCCAAAAGTATTGAGCACCTTACAAATTTCGCTCGATCACGGTAAGTATGGCAGAAAACTAAATCTACTGTTGAAGTATTTGTTACCTGTCTACAAAGATTTAAAAACAATGATTTATGCCGTAGCTAGGAATAAAACACCTAGGTGTAAAAAAATGTGATTTTTGCAATGTTTGTATTTATTTATGAGTTCGCTACCATCGCTCGTTTTGACAACAATGATTCAGGTGCGTTTTTGGTATTTTATCTCAAAGTTATAAGTATTATCGTTGTAATATGCCAAAACGAAACGAACTTTCTTTAGAAAATCGAGTGGAGGTACAGCTTCTGCATGAGCAAGGGAAATCACAAGTAGAGATTTCCAAAACTGTGAAATGTTCGCGCCGATCCTTGCAATTTGTTATTCAACGATTCTATGCTATCTAATCACATCAAAATATACCAAAAACAGGGCGCAAACGCATTACCACAGACCGTCAGGATCATAAGTTACCGAGAGAGTCGTTAAAAATAGGAAAAAATGATCTTCAGAGCTCGCTGCTGAGTTGTCAGAACAAAATAAGGTATCAATTTCTGCTCGAACTACTTGTAGAAGACTTTAGGAAGCTGATCCAAAAGGTTGTGATGCTAGGAAGAAACCATGGCTCCCGACAAAAACAAAAAAACTCGGTATAAATGGGCCTTACAACATCGAACTTTCACCAATTCAGAGTGGTCAAATTTTGTGTGGTCAGACGAATCTAACTTAGAGGTAAGTAACTATATTTAATGCCCTAATAAAATAATATAAAATGGTTTAAAATCCAAACGCATAGATGAAGTTCTTTTGTTTTCTGAAACTCTATATTTGTCTCTTTATAGCAGATTTTTGGTACCCCTGTACGTCGCCGGGTGGGCGAAGATTTTAATCCAGAGTGTGTGGTACCAACCGTAGAACACGGTGGCGGTAGCATAATGGTCTGGGGTTGCATGACCGATTCTGGAGTTGGCGAATTGTTCGTGTGAGAGGGCCGCATGGACTCTTCTAAGTACATAAATTTACTAGAAACTGCGTTCCTGCCTTCATTCACGAAACTTTTCGGCGACAGGAACATGGATATTGGTAAATTCCAGCAGGATAACGCACCTTGCCACAAATCTGGCCGCACTATGGCATGATTCCGGGAAAATAACGTAGAGCTTCTTGACTGGCCTGCCCTGTCGCCAGATCTAAACCCCATAGAATATTTATGGGTTTTAGTAAAGCGCAGAGGTAGGGGCCACACAATTAACAACAGAGAAGATTTGAAACGCCACGTATGCCTAGAATAGAACGCGATTACTGCTAAAGACTGTAAAAATCTTGTTAGCTCTATACCAAAAAAAAATTCTGCCGTAAATAAGGCCAAGAGTGGACTTACAAAATATTCATTTTCAATTAATGAATAGTAAATAAACATATAAAAAACATTTTGTTTTGTTTCTATTTGATATTTCGCATAAAACTCAAAGATTTCATGGGTGCTCAATACTTTTGGCCAAGGCTGTATTTACCAAAACTGCAAACTACATGTAATTTATCAAAGTTTCTACTTTGATATATTTACATTTTTATATTTTATGAACGTAAGTTTTTAAACTGACATGGTCACTAACACTAGAGTTAGAACTTAAAACGGGATATTTACCATGTTTTTCAATTTTTATGAGTTTCCGATATTTCGGCACTGTTGCAAGCGCCATCGGGGAGTAAATGCGGGTGGGTGTTTACGAGCAGACAAATCGGTCTACCCTCTTTCTAGTTCGTTTTTTGCTAACACCGCTACTACTGTCACTTGTAACTCGATTTAATTCTCGACACACAAAACTCACTGTGTCCACTCGCGAACTTTCTTCTTTTTTAGCACTTTTGCGGGTTTTACACAACTGGACCACTGGATTCCAAGCTCTAGACAGTTGAAACCCATCCTCCCGGTTGAAGTTTTTGTACTTGGTTATCTCAAAATCTCGATAGCTTCTCTTACCAGTCTAGGTACATAGTGGCGTTCTGTCGAGATAACTTGTAGGTTATGTAACTCAATCCAGTGGTTTGATCCAGCCTCCAAGATGTGTTGAGCTATAGCGGATTTTTGTGCGTCATTGTTTTCACCGCTCTAATATGCTCAGAAATTCTACAAGCCACAGTACGTTTTGTCTGACCGATATATGATTTGCCACAGCTACAGTCCACTTTATAGACCGGCAGACCATATATTTTAGGAGGTTGTACATTTCTAGGACCCGACAGCGTGGACGAATCGCAGTTCACACAAAATCATTAAAGAATGTCAACATATGCTTACAGAGGACACATTTAAGTAGTTGCTCCGTTCTAGAAATGTACAACCTCCTAAAATATATGGTCTGCCGAAGGTGCACAAGCCGAATGTTGCACTGCGGCCCATAGTCAGTCAGATAGACTCGCCTACTTACCACCTGGCGAAGCATGTGGCTGGTGTACTGCAACCCTTAGTTGGACGTTCGACATCCTATGTGATGGACTCGAGGCATTTTATTGACATACTGCAGTCCATCAAACTTCGACCTAACGACCTAATGGTCAGTTTTGATGTCGAGTCATTGTTCACAAATGTTCCGGTGGCAGACTGCATGGAAGTGGTGAAGTTGAGATTGCAAGAGAACAACATCCCTCTCGAGTATGTTAGACTGCTTCATCATTGCTTGTGTACCAGTTACTTTGTATACCAGGGTCAATACTACCTACAGATTGATGGTGTGGCAATGGACAGTCCAGTGGCTCCGATGGTGGCCAACATTTGGATGGAACATTTCGAACAGTTTCTATCTCCACTGAAAATGAGACGACATTGCCACTTCTGGACGTGAAGATTTTAATTCGTGCTGATAGCTCTCTGGACCACTCGGTTTACAGGAAATCGACTCACACTGACCGATATTTACAAGCAGATTCTCACCACCATACCAGACAACTTAACTCTGTAGTCACCTCACTCACCACCAACCGCGCATATGATTTACGCGACGAGTAACATTTACAGGAGGAGCTGACACATGTTATGAAGGTGCTACGGAGTAACGGATATAAGATTACAAAGCACAAGTAGAAACCCACTAATAGGCATCAGGGGTGCGAGGTTGAGAGACAACCAGCATTTATGCCATACGTGAAGGGAGTGACAGATAAGGTTGCTAACATTCTCCAGAAATATGCCATAAAGACTGTCTTCACTCCTTTCCGAAAAGTTTCTCAGATGCTGCGTTCGCCGAAGGACAGCTTCCCTCTAGAAAGACCTGGTGTCTATAAAGTGGACTGTAGCTGTGGCAAATCATATATCGGTCAGACAAAACGTACTGTGGCTTGTAGAATTTCTGAGCATATTAGAGCGGTGAAAAACAATGACGCACAAAAATCCGCTATAGCTCAACACATCTTAGAGGCTGGATCAAACCACTGGATTGAGTTACATAACCCACAAGTTATCTCGACAGAACGCCACTATGTACCTAGACTGGTAAGAGAAGCTATTGAGATAACCAAGTACAAAAACTTCAACCGGGAGGATGGGTTTCAACTGTCTAGAGCTTGGAATCCAGTGGTCCAATTGTGTAAAACCCGCAAAAGTGCCAAAAAAGAAGAAAATTCGCGAGTGGACACAGTGAGTTTTATGTGTCGAAAATTAAATCGAGTTACAAGTGACAGTGGTAGCGGTGTCAGCAAAAAACGAACTAGAAAGAGGGTAGACCGATTTGTCTGCTCGTAAACATCCACCCGCATTTACTCCAGTTTATCCGTGATCATGGCGCTTGCAACAGTGCCAAAATATCGGAAACTCATAAAAATTTAAAAAGATGGTATATATCCCGTTTTAAGTTCCAATTCTAATTTTTAGAACATTTGAGGGACGTGTTTGTTTTTCGTATAATATTTACATCGGATGAGAAATACTTTTTCTTAATTATACCAAAATTCTAGAGCAAATGTTGTATGCGAGACTGCGTAATTCCATGGTTAAACTTTCTTCAAACTTCGCTTAAACATTTTTAATATAATGTCTGGTTTTGTTGTTTTATTTAAATGACTTGCTGAACAGATTTCAAATGGGGTTGCGAGTTATTTTAGTGACGATGATTTACATCGAAACTTTTTGTAAAGAAAATTGGTCTTGTGTAGTGATTAATTTAGCTTTGACGGTGATAAATCAATAGGTGACGTCTCGCACGAATCCTAATATCGCGCAAGATTTTAATACGGATTTGTCATTATTAATTTTAGTTGTAGATACTATTAATATAATAGTATGTACACTATTATATTAATAGCATCTACAACAACAACAACACACATTACATAAACACACACACAGCAAATGACCAAAATAGTATGTAACTTTCGGTTCTATCACTGCGAGTCATTGCGCATGACCATGTAGCATGTCACTGCTGTATATTATACCACTGCGAGTCACTGCGCATGACCATATAGTATGCCACTGCGAGTCACTGCGCATGAACATATAGTATGCCACTGTGAGTCACTGCGCATGACCATATAGTATGCCACTGCGAGTCACTGCGCATGACAATATAGTATGCCACAGCGAGACATTGCGCATGACCATATAGTATGCCACTGCGAGACATTGCGCATGACCATATAGTATGCCACTGCGAGACATTGCGCATGACCATATAGTATGCCACTGCGAGACATTGCGCATGACCATATAGTATGCCACTGCGAGACATTGCGCATGACCATATAGTATGCCACTGCGAGTCACTGTGCATGACAATATAGTATGCCACTGCGAGACATTGCGCATGACCATATAGTATGCCACTGCGAGACATTGCGCATGACCATATAGTATGCCACTGCGAGTCACTGCGCATGACCATATAGTATGCCACTGCGAGACATTGCGCATGACCATATAGTATGCCACTGCGAGTCACTGCGCATGACCATATAGTATGCCACTGCGAGTCACTGCGCATGACCATATAGTATGCCACTGCGAGACACTGCGCATGACCATATAGTATGCCACTGCGAGACATTGCGCATGACCATATAGTATGCCACTGCGAGACATTGCGCATGACCATATAGTATGCCACTGCGAGACACTGCGGATGACCATAATAGGTATGTCACTGCAAGTCACTGTGCATGACCATATAGTATGCCACTGCGAGACATTGCGCATGACCATATAGTATGCCACTGCGAGACATTGCGCATGACCATATAGTATGCCACTGCGAGTCACTGTGCATGACCATATAGTATGCCACTGCGAGACACTGCGCATGACAATATAGTATGCCACTGCGAGACATTGCGCATGACCATATAGTATGCCACTGCGAGACATTGCGCATGACCATATAGTATGCCACTGCGAGATACTGCGGATGACCATATAGTATGCCACTGCGAGTCACTGCGCATGACCATATAGTATGCCACTGCGAGTCACTGCGCATGACCATATAGTATGCCACTGCGAGTCACTGCGCATGACCATATAGTATGCCACTGCGAGACATTGCGCATGACCATATAGTATGCCACTGCGAGACATTGCGCATGACCATATAGTATGCCACTGCGAGACACTGCGGATGACCATAATAGGTATGTCACTGCGAGTCACTGTGCATGACCATATAGTATGCCACTGCGAGACATTGCGCATGACCATATAGTATGCCACTGCGAGACATTGCGCATGACCATATAGTATGCCACTGCGAGTCACTGTGCATGACCATATAGTATGCCACTGCGAGATACTGCGGATGACCATATAGTATGCCACTGCGAGTCACTGTGCATGACCATATAGTATGCCACTGCGAGATACTGCGGATGACCATAATAGGTATGTCACTGCGAGTCGTTGCACATTTTTAAAGTAATAAGTTACAAATTATCGTAACCTGCCTGACATTGCAATCTAATCATTAACTATTTGTTTGTCGCTATCGTCATTATCTGTCTTTTTGATTTTTTTTGTGTATTATGACGTAGTTTTCCCTAAAGTGCGTTAAATATCTGCAAATGTATATTAAAGTCCAAGCCAAATGAAATATTTCAATAAGACGAATAATGTACTCGTAGTTCTCAATATCAAAAATTTACTAGGCTGCACCCAAGATGGTGTCCTCATACAATATATAGAGCAAACAAAAGGCCACACCCAAAACGGCGGCTTTGTGAGTCGGATTCGCGCATGCGTTGTTATACCCACGCCCAAGAAGGCGTTGCGTAACAACGAAGACCACAGAAATCAATTACTCACCATTTTGGGTGCGGTCACATAGCGCATGCGTCTATTCGCGATGGGCGCCATGTTGAATGCAGCCACCTTTCAACGCATGCGCTATGTGACCACACCCAAAATGGTGGGTAATTTATTTCTGTGGTCTTCGACACATCGTGATAACCTTCACAAAACTAAAATAGCGTGAATATGTGATGCTAACCGCTCCCAAAATGGCAGTAGCCACGAACAAAATAGTACCCCATAATTTTAGCGGTATCAATCTATTCCACACACGCTGTACTATAGCGCAATAAAACATTTTTTTGGGGGGAGCGAATAAGCTCAGCCCAAGCAGGGCACACCGCCATCGTATGCTCCATCGTGTCCTCCGGGTGGACCCGCGGCAGAGATGACACTCGGGTGTTTCCTCCCGTCCTATCAGAAAAGAACATATCGAAGCTCCCATGTCCAAAAAGCACCAGCATCAGGCGGTAGGTCCTGCTCCGGCGACGCGCGTCAGCGCGCAAACTGAAGACGCGAACTTACTAATACGTGGTGTAACATGGATGCAGCCATCTCAGCAACCTTAACTTTACACTGACCTTTTTTGCTTCATTGTCGTCCACGTTGTGGAGAGACACGTGTTCCGCCTCCACGTGTGCGTCCACACTCGCGGCAAGTAGAGCCGTCGCTCTCTCCTGCTCCAGACGTTCTAGTTGACGAGCGTTGACAACGCGAACATCTTCCACGCACTGTTTTAACTCCGACGCGAGCCTCACTAGGGAATTTCCGATGTCGTCGAGTCTTTTGAGAACTCCACTCATATCGGGGATACCTAAAAAATTATTTTATTTAAAACCGAATATAAGCGATTTTTTTTTTGGATTTTTTTCGAATAATACTTTCTTTTACCATTATCTAACCACGGAAGACCACAGCTACCTACGGCCAGAGGCCGCAGGCAGCTGTGCACGAGACAACGTAACGCGACGGCGACCAAAACAGAACTGAACGCAGTCCGCAGGGCCTGGTCTTATATAAGGTATGCAAAGGGGTGGCACCCCGCTTTCCCCCCCCCCTCCCCCCAACCCCACCACCCTCTCCCTCTGCAATGGAAGTGATAGCCCCACCCCGATCCACCTACAACGGGTGGTGGGTGGTAGGCCTTAAGGGGGTAAATAATTATTAATAAGGGGGTGTGGGTAGTAGTTGGGGGAACTAAGGGAGGAGGTGGCAAATCGATGGAACAATATGAAAATTGGGATTAAATGTGGAATGTAAAGCGGGAAAGGAAAACTAAGACCAAGTAAAAAATTATAAATAGAAAATAATAGGGGAAAAACGGATGTAATTTGGGATAATGTTCAGGTATTTCATACTTACTCAGGATCGTCACGCAGTTCAAATACATCTTCGACTGTATATACACGGTTACGCTTAAATTTAACTTTCAATAACGTAATTGTTTCAGGGAGATAGGATATTTTTATGAAAATTTCTCCTTTTTTGCCAAAAATGAGGCTCATGGCAGTTGTAAATTTGAAAAACAAATCAAAACAGAGTAATTAATTTCACGTTATTAAAACGCACGTTAGACGAAACTACCGATTATTATTTATCACACGCGACAAAATCTTAGAAAAGGACGAGCACAACCGAAACCGTGCGTTCGTTACAACGCTCAAGTGTCGACTGGGCTACTGCCGGGTAGACATCAGTCACGCATGCGCCTTTAAGCTAGGTCTTACGACGTGCAAAAAGGGACCCTAGGTTAGTCACGCTACGTATTTTTCGTTTTGACAGAGGAAATATCGATTTTAGCTGGGACGCTAGCCGGAGTGTTCTATATACCACAAACCACCTCTCGTCTAAAATGTCGTTGTATGCGTTTCCCCCTTTGAGGTGCATTCATGGGTGTGGGTGGCGGTGTTTATTTCAAATGCCCGGGCCATCCAGCCCCTACTATATACATAAATGAACTTATATTCAGCAATTTATTGCTATGTATCGTTCTACTCAAAGAAGCTAATTAATGGACTATCTAGGAGCTAAGTTAGCACTACTAACTTCTCGGTTAACCATCAACACGAGTCGCCTTTCGGTGTTATATTATTTCTAAATTATTACCTTTTAAATTATTTAATTTCATTTATGCGCTCTTCATTGCTACTTATATAGGAAATGTATCCCCAATATATGTGTAGGTTTATACGACATATTTCAAAATATACATACAAAACCTAAGTGGAATTCTCCTCTAAATACGACTATCATGATTGAAGGACGGCAGCGAACGTGCATATCGTCGATGTATGATTACTAGATATGCCTTAGGTTCTTTAACTGTTATCTTTAACTATTTTTATTTACTAAATAATAATAATTATTATTGAAGTCAAAACTTATTTTTATTTAATGGTTTTAATAATCTCTTATTTTAACTTAAAGAGCTATTTTAAGTAAAACTTTGTCTTGCAATAAAAATTACTGTCCGAGTACACCGGACATTACTTTTGATTTCATCTCAATTCCCACTAAGAACTTTTAAAACGAACTATCCCAAAACAATGATCAGAGATTCTATAACAAAATTGAACAGATATTGACTATGAATAGTCAATTCTAAAACGAAACGTACTAGTCAACCAACATTCAACAAGTTCTTGGCGTGATACCGCGTCGGGCGCGAAAAATCATGCAAACGGAATCGATTCCACCCAACATGCAACAGTAGGTATGTTATAAACAGGGGGATAAGAATTTGACCTTGTGTGGCAACAAGTGTCGACTCGGCGATACTCATGACGCCGTTGTAGATAGGTCAGGGTCCATGACTAGGGGAAACGAACTGAAACGCTGACGTCATCGTTTTTACAGTCACAACAAACCGTTGGCTGCGCAGCTGTTTCATTCAAACCGACCCAACGGCGTGAATAATTTTAAGAGCATGTTTAACATTATCTTTCAAATTAATTTTCATTGTTTTATTTGGATAAGACTACGCAATGCAATGGCTAAGCAACCGACTATTAAACTCCTTAAACCGAAGGTAATTTCCATAGGGAAAAACGTGAATGTTGCTAGAGCTAAGGAATTGAGTGGATTGAGAGGGAGATTTGCAAAAAACTAAAATAAACCCGATCGACGTTACTTTATTACAAAATCATTTTTTTTTACGATTTGGTTAGTAAGAAAAATATGATTAGAAGTTATCTATTTCTAATGTATCCATACTAGTGTCATTTTGGCAGTCCAATTTCCGTTGTCTTCGAAGATTTATCTATGCGAAATAAATTCAATGATACTTTTAAATACAAGGTTTTTTTGTTTATGTTTTTTTTAAAAAAAAACGTTGCCCCACATTAGGATTTTCTCCTGTGTCGTGGGTGCGTTAACAAACATACAAGTTCACATACACATAACGCCCAGACCCGGAACAACAATCTGTGGATCACACAAAGAGTTGTTCCGTGCGGGAATCGAACCCGCGACAGATTGCACGGCAGCCAGTTGCCCAGCCACCGCGCCAACCGTGCAGTCAAAAATATAATGATACTTTTAAATTTCAATTTATGGAGGCATTTCGATATTCTCTATTTCTGTGTACGCGATACGATGCGCAATGCATTCCGCAGCACGCAGCTACAGGAATAAATCAATAATTTTGTACCTCCCCAAATGGGGTGAGGTAGATGTCCTAGATAAATATAGCTCATACTGACGATTTTTTCACAACTGTTAATTAACTACACGAGTTCTAATAGGTCCTTTTGTATTATGTAAGATGGTTATTACAATTTATATATCATTCATAATTAACTAAAAAGGTGAATTTTATCACGACTTTTCAAGTGTTGTCATCATTTAATGTGGCGTCCACCGTTTTGTATTGGTACAGTAACTATTACGTCTTCCGTAGACAGACAGATAAACAAATCGTGTTCGGGTAAATAATAAGAGGATTTTTTCAGCTTTGCAACTAGTAGTTTCTAACCACACCCCTTTCACTGAAAAGTAAAAGTACAACGAATTCTACAGGAAGGTTAAGCAACAATAGAAATATTGGCATGACGCCAACTATGTCAAGTTCGGTGTGAGAGTGGGTTTAACATAACGGATATAATTCTGTGGCCCTAGTGAAAAGGGGTATAAGTCCGATTTTGCCGAAAATGAGTTAAGTACACCAAAGTGTTCAGAAAAAAATGCTCTATCGATTGGTGAAAACGGATCTAACCTATCTCTAAAAATAAAGAAGTTACTGTGTGCAAAAGGGTTTATATCAAACAAAAAAAAATGGAAAGTTCGGGTATAAGTATATTCAAATTTCTTTATAAAGAACTATGACATCTTTACTTTGTGAGTAGGAATTTAACTAATTATAGATTTCCAGCGTTTCGTTTTATTTGGCGTAAAACGGCTTAAGTGTACTTGTTCTTTAAAAAATGTTTAGTGAATAATGGTTTTACTAGTCATAAATCTCTTTTCACCTACATAAAACAGAAAAATCAAAAACAAGTCTGTTGACATCTGTTTTCACGTTTTTAATATTGAAATTAATCAATTTAAATCGATTTAACTGTATTTATATCCTACGAGTATGTTTCATTTTACGTGAAAAAAGTTACGAATGGACGATTCGGGGTGTACCCCGAATCATCCATTCGTAACTTCTCGGGCGCGGGTAACTTCTTGGGCGCGCTCCCCACCCACCCGCACTGTAGTGCGGGTGGGTGGGGAGCGCGCTGCAACTCGATTTACTCGATGCTTTTTTTGCTAAACCAAAGCTGTTATTGTTTTTCCGTTTATTGATTATTATTTTTGAAAATCGATAATTACGCGAGTGAGTTGTATCCTTTTCCACTTATTTTAGTCGATTATTTCAATGTTATCATAAAATTGTATGGATTTTAGTCAACATGTACCCTTTTACATTGAGTTTCTAGTCTCTGTTCTAATAATATTTCCTACAATAATAAAATTAAATACGAATGATAAGTGTTTATTCCTGTAAAGAGTCGTAACTTGTTGACATAGGTTATTTTACTTATTACTCGGTGCTTTTTTTGTTATTCCGTTTATTAATTGTTACTATTTTATTTTTGTTCTTTTCCTATTTCGGGACCACAGGGTCCCGGACCTTTAGAAGGCATACGAGGAGCCGAAGCCAACTCGCGGAGGCCCGTTGAAAAATTTTAATCTAAATGTAATGGGACATCAACCGGCGATTATCCCTGTATGCACTATGGAAATACACCAAAGGACAATCCCCGGTTGATGCAGGACTATTGTGAGATATGGTAAAAAGAAATGATAGGGATATGGGTGTGGGTGGCTGTGGAATAGTTAACCGGTTAACTATGGGATACTAAGGCCCCTGCCCCTGACCAATATTGATACATACGGATAAACAGGCAGGGGGTGACTCTCAAACTCAATTATTGGGTCCCCGAAAACGGCCGCTAGCATGTAGCGACAAGGGGGCAACATACGTTGAGCTACTTGAGGAAGGAGAGGCATCCCACGGCTATTAGAGCAATCCCGGAAGTATGGTCAAGACCCCTACCAGCATCTTACTGGGATACATCCTTCCCCGAGTTGGAGTTGAAGGCAACTCCACTCTTGCGAATCTCCACTCAAACCAGCCGGTTAAGGCAAGAATGAGGTAGGAGAGGCCTCTCCGGTTAGTCGCAGGTACTAACCGGAGTCTAAGGCCAGCCGTACACGGACGGCTTCAAGCAGTTATAACCGACTGCTTGAAGCCGCGACTGCGCGATGAACTATAGCCATTCATTCGCTGCCGTACACACGACTGCTCGAGCAGTCGCGACCGCTTCAAGCCGTCAACTGCACGATGAAATTCCATCGTGCCGTCGACGGCTCGCGAGCAGTTGCGAGGCATACACGGACGGCTCGAGCCGTTGACTGCTCTAGAGCAGTCGACAGCTCTCCGACTTCCCTCCCCCCGCCCTTTGCGGCCTCGCGGCGTCTGCTGAAAAAAACAAAAGAAAATCAACTGTTGGGTAGCGTGTACCCAACTGCTCGAGCAGTCAACAACCGACGGCTCGAGCAGTCGACGCCGACCGCTCGAGCCGTCCGTGTATGTCGCTCAGCCGCTAACTGCTCGAGCAGTCCGTGTACGGCCGCCCTAAAAATAGGGCCTCTACCGGGAGTCAGGTCCGTGGGGTCGCCACTGCCCAACAGCTCGCCACAAGCTGCCTTGCGGACCTATTTTATGTTATTATTGTTATCACTAAGTATTAGGCGTCTTTCCCGCTCGTCCGCACTGCGGACGACTGGGAATGTTGCGTTCTGTTCATCTACTCTGTGGACGTATAGAACGCATTGTTCCTAGTCGTCCGCACCCCGTCATCTCACGTGTAGTCTAAGAGTTAATCAAGAAAATATGAAAATTACTTTATAGACAGGGTGTGGACGAGCGGGAATGACTCAGTATTAGTTGTATAAGCAGACCAATTTTCCGATCCACTTTATACGCCAAAGGTTTTTGCAGCGTTTCCCAGGGGTATTTTTTTAAAGTAAATAATATTTCGTTTTTGAATGGCTGGTCGCTATAAAGTAATTTATTAGTTTTACTTGTGTTAAAAAAACACTATAAAGTATTTTTTTAGTGTTAGTACTTGTGTTCAAAATTAGATATAAGTTACACAAAATGATTCGTATAAGTCTTTATGTCCCCCTTAACTTGTCTGTAATCAATGTGAAAAAGGGAATAAGTAACTATTTTTCATATTTTTTAAATTTTAATCATGTTGATGGTAAGTTTATAACAAATACACGTGTTTCTGATAGTTAATCACTTATTATTCCATTGAATTACTTAGTTATCATAAAAAATATTCCAAATGCGTATCCTTTTTCACTTGTGTAAATAAACTTTTGATTTAAATGTAAAGGGGTATAACTTATTTTATACCCTTAAGGCATTAATTTTTTGGTTGGTATAAGTCACTATTTCGGAAACTATTAAGTTTACGTAAAAAATGACTCCATAATAGCAAAGAGCATAAAAAGTTTACCTATAAAACACATCACATGTATTTAATTCGGCAGCAGTTTGACCGCTACAAATTTTGACACATCGCGCGGTGCGTTTTTTGCGTCTCCTGTAAAGTTGCATTTTTAGACTTACATCCCTTTTCACTAGAGCCACAGAATTTAAGTCTGACATATCACAGGATATAGTTGCTATACCAGCATCGAAAGTAGAGTTGATAAATAATAGACAATACACGATAATCATTCTCTCTGTAAAGCCTAAGAATGGACATACTGTTCGGTAACACGCAATACATTCCATTTTCATACCTATTTAATATCAATAGTTGTGAGTAAACAAACCATAAAGGTGGGGTTTTATCGATTGGTGACGGTAGGCCGCTTCTTGGGAATCTAGATTTACAGGGAGGCTAACGCGGGCGTGCAATGTTGGCGCCACCCTACCCATTCCACTGCACCCCGCCAACACCACCAGTACACATACAGAGAAATGCATAGGGTATATTTTAGAAGAACCACGTACATATTAAATTATGCGTAAGGAAGAGAAGATGATAATTATAATTATAATATATATATATAATATTGTTATTTATACCTGTTTAACATTGAACTAACGTTATTATAAATATTATTGTTTGTCTGTAATGTATCAATTATCTGGGCATTAAAAAGTCAGTCGTTATTCGAAAGCATTACAAACTGCGTTTTTATAAATATCACATAAAATGGAGTCTACTGACTTCATTTTTTTTTTTTATTGATCAATCTTAAGCCCGATGCTCACTTAGCAGTGAACCAATACTGGCATATGGCACAGCAGATCACAATCTGCTGTGAAACATAAAATTTTATGCAACTCTATGTGATCAAATCATCTTCATTTCACGTATCATCTTCGACAATTCGACGTCGTCACCATAACATAGGTGTCATACGTCACAGCATTTGCGAAAACCAATTTTAACTGCCTATTATAAACAACGAGAACAATAATAATTAACTAGGGAATAGGGCGTGCAATCCGAATATCTGCATTACCCGTGCGATGTCCAGGACTAAGGGAAAGTCCTTTGTTCAGCAGTGGACGTCTTTCGACTGATAACGGCGGCTGCATTACGTGTCGTAATGGGCACCTCTGCCTACCCTTCGGGGATAAAAGGCGTGACTTTGCTAATATTAAAAATCAAAGCACCACACAAAGCAATGGGCATTGTTCATAATTTATAAAATATCGTAATTGAAAAACCATTTCGAGGAATAGACTTACTAATCATTATGGACTAATTAATAATTTAAAATATTCATTATTTATTAATATTTCGTTAAAATACGGTTGTCCTTGCTTGTCCTTCAAAACGCGTTATAATTAGGACGTATACATTAGTATCGTTTCCTCATGTTTCAAAAAAGTTTTAAATCAAGCCTACTACAACTGTCAAATATAAATGTCATGTCAGTTTGTTTCGGTTTTGTTTACAAAATTACAAAGTTTCAAATTCTAAGTTTCTTCTGCATAAAGTGAAAATGGAATACAGAAAGTGCTTTGTTCCAAGTTGTAGCAGTAATTGTAAAAATAGTCCAAACAAAATCTTCGTTCGCAATAGGGAAGACTTAGGAGAGAAGTGGTGTCGAGAAGCTGGTGCGGAATGTTACAAAGTTTATACTATGTATTGCCGCGAAGATCATTTTAATGTAAGTATCACAGAAGTAATAGACTCCTATGATGTTTTCAGTCCCATTATTGTCCATATCATATGTTAAATTATCACGTTTTATTGTTTACAGCCTATATTAAAGTTATTATTATTGACAGTTCTATTCAGACAGCTATTATTGACAGTTCTACTTTTTTAATGCACCACACTATGGCACAGATACTATCGTTCTGTGCCTATGATGACGTCATCCATATCAAAAAGTTGAAAATCTTAAGAAAATATTTTTGAAGTGGTTTCTGATCCTTTTATCAAAATATTCAATTTAGTTTCTTTAAATGGTCTATATTATCAAAAAATTAAATAAAAAAACAAGGTATTTTTTTTTTTTTGAACAATGCCCATTCAAAAACCTGTTTGATTGGTCAGTCAAGTGGCTATGATTAATATGACAACAAAAAGCATCAACGACTCTAGACAGACTGACTGCATTTCAACTGCAAATTGCAACTCAACTGCAATCGGACTGCACGTTTGATTTGCAGTTCTATTGCAGTCGTGTATTGCACTGCATTCAAACTGCCCTTGAACTGCAATTTGCAGTTGGATTGCAGTTGAAATGCAGTCCGTTTGTCTAGAACCTACGTCTTATTTTGAAAATGTGATACCAAATAAAAAAGCTAAATAGTATGTAACCAGATCATGTGACATGTGAGTGCCAGCCAAGCCTGAATCCGCGGCGGCGCATGGAAGAGCAGAACCATCCAAAAAACAATAGGGATGATAACTGGGTCAAAAAAAAATATTACAACTTTTCAATACAATAAAATATTCAAAAATAATCACACTCTCATTCGTAAATTTGATGAACTACTTAATTTTCGATTTTTTCTAGCTAAATTTCTAGAAATAAGTATAATACGTCATAATAGAGTATTTCATACAAAGTTCATCGAAAATATTGTTTTTGACGTTTCGAAAAAAGTATTGAATTTGATTAGTAGGAAACATGCCTATTGTGCAGTACAATCGTTTTGTCTGCACGTGTAGACACGACTATGTACGGATAATCCACACTAATTTACAAAAGGTCATCAACGTTGGTTATTTCTGATACCAACAGAAGGTAAGTAGTCCCATGAGCGTATCTGTGACCTACAAGCAAACCATCCGGACAGATAAACCCTGAAGACCAGTCAAGCTAGTACAATTTCCCTCGTCCACAGCCCACTTACATAATTATTATAGTTATATTATCTTTAGTATAATGATAAATTAAGTATCGTTTCCTGACAATAATAAGCATCGAAACAAGGGTCTTCGTCCTCCGATATTTCGAAAATGTTTCTTTATGTATATTCAGCTGGATGTACCTTGAGACAAAACTCTTCAGCTGATGAAATTGCAACGCCGGAGGCGGCCAGTAGAATCTATGACCCATTTCAATGTACCAGCTGACGCTTTTCCTCAATATACTGCCAGCTGATTTGTATCATTATTTGGAGGATCATCAATTATTGGTACAACTAATTTGTTTTCGAAAGAGATTGCTAAATTATAAATTAATCAACATTTTTTCAATGCACTAACAGGTATTTTTATATTGTTTTTTCATAATAATACTAGCGGACCCGACAGACGTTGTCCTGTCTACACGTCTGATTAATTAAAAAAACATTGTCCAGCGATAAAAAAATTTGAATCATTCTCAGATCCCCTTGAACACAGCCAAAAAAATTCATCAAAATCGGTCCAGTCGTTTAAGAGAAGTTCAGTGACATACACACTTACAGAAGAATTATATATACAATGTGATAGGGGCGAGACTTCTAACCCGTTAAGGCTGAATACTACATCTAATTTTAACGACAAAAGTCCTGGGTCGAAGGGGTCGAATCCCCTCCCCCTAAAAATTATGGCCATTTTAATATTTTTTTTACTTTTTTTGATATCAATGGTTGTATGCGTCGTAGAAACAAAAAAAAGACGACAAACGGTAGCTAATAACCTTGGCTAACTAATTCATTACTTTTTTCATATGTTTGATAATGTTTTGGTGATAAAAAAAATAATTTGTGAATTATTCTTACCGAAAAAATCACTATTTTCCTATATTTTCAATTAGGGGTTCAACCCCCCATATTATTTTTTTTGTCGATAAAATTAGATGTAGTACTCAGCCTTAACGGGTTAGAAGTCCCACGCCTATCACATTGTATAAAGATTTTTAATGATATTCATGTTTGTATTGTATTTATTATTAATTTTTGTTTGTGTGTATTTTTTAATTATTTTTCTTCCTTTCTTTCTTTCTTACTGTTACTATAAGAGCACTGCAGAGCACTGTACTGTTACTATAAGAGATGGTGTTTTTCTTTGTGTTGATTCTTTACATAGTATAATAATATTTTTAATATTTCAAAAATTTTTTTGTTTGTCATTATTTGTCATATTAGTGTAAGAATTTCGGATTTATGGACTGTAAAAATTTCGAAATAAAATAAAATCGGTTCAACTAAACACATAGTATTGATGGACAATACGTAAAACATGTTAAAAATTTCTGCATCTGACAAAAAGCGACACGTAACACGTTGGAACGAATCGCACGCAATACCTCGCACGTCAAGTTGTGGCTAAATAATAATTTTGGATTTAACAAATCTTGTTGCAGTAATAAGGATTAAATTAGAAATATTAACACAAATGGTGAAAAGTAGGTGTACGTTGTATAGCGGCATTAAGTACCGTAGTGTGCACCTCTGCCTACCCCTTCGGGGATAAAAGGCGTGACGTTGCATTTGCATTAAAATTACTAACAATTTGAACAAGAACAAAATTAGTAAAATTTTTAGATCAACTGTAATACAAGTAAACGCTATCTACACATGAGACACTAAAATCGATATCTCAAATAACTGTGAGCTACTGCCTGTCTGAGTGTGTGTAAGGGGTCACCCTTGCACCCCTACCAGCAATACTACCCTAAAGCTCGTGTATCTACCTGCATAACACGTACATGGATAGACCCTGGCGCCCCCTACCATCGCCAGCCACCCACCCTACCCTGATTTCAAAAGCCTTTGTATAGGTACTAGCTGGCAGGACCGCGCCCGACCGCCCGACCGCCCGACTGCACCCGACCACGCCCGACCTCGGCGGGCTTTCGATTACACAAAGACAATTTTGTTGAACATTGCATAAAACTCAGTTATTTACTTTAAGAAATATGTTTGGCATCTGTAAAAAACCTTCACGCCTTTTATCCCCGAAGGGGTAGGCAAAGGAGCACATTACAGAATGTATAATGCCGCTATACAATGTACATCCTCTTTTCATCATTTCCAACCATAAGTATTGCTGACAATTGCTTAAATCAAAGGATTTGTCAAAAATAAATTAATATTGACATATTCTTCGGCTTCCATAAATGTTAAAGTTCAACAAAATCAGGACGCAGGGCGTGGGAAGCGGAATCTAGGACATCTGCAGTGCGGACGCGACTGCGCAATGCATTCGGGTGCAGGCTCCTCATACCACAGTGGGAGCAATCGATTTTTCGAATGTTCTGGACTAGCGTCCTTGCTTGTGTGTGCAAACAAAGGTAGCCATAGCTATAGCACATCGAACAACAATTTTGTTATGTCATATCCTTACATTTTAGTGTTAACAATTAATTCATTATTATATTATGGTTCATTATTCTATGTAATTAATACATTAAGGGAGTGACTATTTACTTCTCCTTCTTTAATTATAACTATAGAATTCTTGCTAACGATAAAAATGTATAAACAAAGTCAATTCTCGCTGCTTCAATTACTTATTACTGTAAATATTTTGCAGACGCAACATAACTTTAAAATATAGCCGCAGATAAATGTTTGTTTTTTTTTTTAATGCACTTCATTTATTTACTCCATTTTATTAAAAAAATGCACAACTCCATGAGTGTCAAAGCAAATCAATGAAGTTCGGAAATATCATTCTTAATGTGATAGGTGACTTATTGTATTATCAAAACGGTATCGTCCTGCTGTTATTACTAAGCCATCATGTTATGAGCCGCGCTAAGTTAATCGATTGACCGCAGGCGTTGCAACGCATTCACACCGCCTGCGGCATGTCAACTGTTCAACCCAATTATAAGCACTGACATCACGCTATGACCAATAGGAGCCGAGCAGAGCGGGTGAAACCGCGCGGAAGTAGCTAGTGTAATATAATATTTAATTTCCACCCACCTAAACCGTATTGCAATTACCAAACCCTAAACTTTTCTCGAAAATTCATTTCACAAATTATATTATTACTATCGAGTTATTCTCCCTGATAAAACATGTCAATAGACCAACTATCACCTTCATGAACAAGACTAACAAAGATGCACAAATTAATTAATTAATTTGGTACCAATTTATTTTTAACGAATTTTAGGCTGAAACTTTTTGTAGAGATTCTATTAAACCTGTATTCTTCAGGGCTTCTTGATGTACGAGTATATGGGTATTTTGTTACACTCTGTATACGTACTATACGTAACCGTACCAAACACGAAAAACCTTCAAAACAGAATAGCATAAAAACTAGATAAATATACAGACTTAAAAATTTAAATTACCAGATTGTGGTAATTAGACAACGTGACAATAGTTTCCATAGCCAAATCAACAACACTCGACCATGTGGGCTCCCGACGACACACCGAGTAAAAATAAATAATGTTTGTTTTCTGTTTTACTACTAAACACCACTTACGTTTTTTTTTTTTCTTTGAAGATGATAATATGAAATTATTATTATACAGGGTGACTTTGAATTCGACGTATTTCCCTCGGGAGATGATAATACAACTAATTACCTACAAAATTAGCCCTCAATAATTTTACGTTTCTGGGTAGCTAATAAACTAAGGAAGTTTTTCTAATAGTTTGTACGCTTAGTGCCATATATTTTTTTCGAAATAAATCCAGTTATCTATTGACCAAATTAGTGAAACAAAACAAAATTTCATAGGAAATGACTTGCTATTTTAAAACGAATGATATTTCTGTCATTATTAGTATTTATAAATGATAACTGATGTATTGGCAACTGATTAAAACTAAAATTACTAAAATCCAACCAGTATTTTTTTATTTATTGATGTTTTTGTAATCAATTCGGGATATTTTTACCAAAACCAAAAATGTTGAATATCTCAGAAACTAGCCACTTTCCGCCCAAGGACCTCAGGGCTATTTTTGTAGGAAATTAGTTGTATTATCACCTCCCGAGAGGAATACGTCGAATTCAAAGTCACCCTGTATAAAGAAAGGACACGAGTATGATACAACTTTTGTGAGCACTTTGGATACAACACCGAACCTAACGGATTAATGATGTTAGAGAGGCTAAAGAAATAATTAATCAATTAATTATGTATTAATTATTGAATAGACACATTTTACGGCCCTGTTTTTTTTTGGGTTAATAAGTAGGGAAATAAAGACGAAAATTAAATTCTAAATAAATTCACGTAATCACTTTATTTTTAACTGTAATTCGTTGTTATTAAATAAAAAAAAAACAACAGATTTCCATCTTAATAAGAATACTACATGAATCGATACTCGTAATCCGATACTGAGCAATCCCCTCAAAGTTCTAAATATATTATTGGGCTTCCACGCACATCTGGAAGTAAAAAAACAAACAATATATCATCCGCTTTTTCATCGAATTAGTCTTAATAATCGACTAAGGAAATGGAAAAGACAAAGGATATAGGGGACTCGAAATTATGTTCATTAAATAAAACAACTACACTATCAATAAAACCGACGCGACGTTAAAGCAGACAAGAAATCGTCACGGCCATGAAGGCTCCGATCCTATCGATATATCGACATCTCAATAGTTTCGGATTCACGATGCACAGTCGAATCGCCTAACTGTGCTGCGTGTGTGTGTGGAGGACGTGCAACTTTTGTATGAGTGTACGTACGCATTGAGCCTCAGAGACATCAAGTGTTTAGCTATAAGCACTATATTGGATTTTATATAGTATTTTACCGTCACCGTTGTCATTTGAGACTAGAACACTTTATCATTTAATTATTTTAAGGGTAAGCTAAATCACCCTAAGGTTGACTGTTAGAGAATGCCACTACGCATTAAGTCCATAATTGTTTAAATGTAGAAAAAAATTAATAAATCGTTTACACTTCATATACTGAATTTTATATTCGATCATGAACCTGACGTATTCCTTTTATGAAAAAAGCCCCATTAATAAAATAACGATTTAAAAAAGTATACTGCCGATTGCGTTGCAACAACGTGCTCCGTAGCGACGAGCAAGATAAAATTAAACAAGAAGTTTAAGAAATATGCCGTAGGAGTTTTTGTAATTACAATTATACATTTATAACCGCCAATTGTACATAAGAGAAAGAATACTACATTAAACACAATATAGGTACGGAAACATCGTAATTATACACCTTCACTGCCATAATCGATATTTCATCCCACGGGAGATAAATCAACCCACACCTTCCATCAAAGGAGGTGGGTGCAGCGTGGTGGTGACTTTGCGGCGCTACCTGCACCTCATAAAAAACGGTTTACAAACAATGTGTGTTGTACAAACCCCTTGATTGAAATCGGGAGAAGCGTTTTACCGGCGAACGTTACCATATATGGTCATGGAAAATCACGTTTCCTACAGGGGGGTGCATCATTGCGTTTGATTGGAAAGTCTAGATGAAAACCCCACACCAGCGTACCCCAAACATGGGCGGACAACCCCGGCCATATTGATCGGCATCACTCGACTGCCGACCACGCTATATTAGTTTATACGTTTCCAATAAATTAATAATGTTTCAAACGTGGGACGATGTTTTGACTCAAACACTTACTGCTACAATATGTTGTTTTCGTGATACAAAGAGAACAGTTGGTTTTTAAGACAATACGGATGGCTTTCATGTTCATTAGCTAACTGCTGAATCAGCCGAAAAGAATCTCAATCCCATATAAACAAAAAAAAAATGCGAAATATGTTGCATAATTACGACGAATATTCTTGGAGTTTAGTTACGTATAAAGTATACGTCACTACATAAAAAAAATACGCATTCAACCAGAGCGATTCAGGTTATTAAAACAAATTAAAAATAGAAATATATGGAAATATCACGAGGGGTGATTACGAAAGTGGTCGGTTTTCCTTCAACTTTTCGTAACTATTTTTAAAACGGATTCATTTTCCTTGCCTATTATCACCGGGTCAAAATAAATCGTTGAGTTTTGGTAGCTTGCTATTATAAGTATAGTATACACACAGGATTTATAGATATGTTTTGCTTTCACTCTTTTGTCACACTTAGGGATTGCAATCTCACTCCCACGGGATTCCGCACCTTTAAAACGCGGATCTGCGGATCGCGGATGACGCTAATTACAATTTTCCGCTAAAACTATTTCCAATTTCCACCTCAGATGGGGTCCAGTTATTGCCTGATCTGGAGCTGCGGAGTGCCTAGCGGGTTTACCGGGGCTCCGGCTTGAAAGGCAAGAGTAGGAACGGGTGTTTTTTAGTCAGTAAGAATCTGTCACTTCTTCTCGCCTCGTCCAAGGCGGGAGTCATTACAAAAACGGATTCGTAAACCTGATTAAAAAAAAATCGATTTTATATAGGGATTGCAATCCCGACACTAGCAAGACTTGCAAAAGAAGTTTCGGAAAATGCTGAATATAATTCAGCAACAAAAAAAAATAACAATTTTTAATTTGATGGCTCTACTTCAGATACTGAGGAAGATGTTCCGATGCAGAGTCCAGAGATCAAATGCTGATCTGATAGTTTCGTGTTATTTATCAGTTACGGAACGAGAATTTAATACTATTAAAATATAATAGCAGGGGGTGTTACTGGATCGATACCAAACCCAAATATGTTTGTCTGTCTGTATGTTCAGGCATCACGTGAAAACTAATGGTTCGATTTCGAAACTTGGTATAATTATACCTTATTATCCTGGGCATAAAATAGGATACTTTTTATCCTGGAAATATACAATCTTACTTTTTCAGTTTATACTACAGACCGCGAGCTCAACAGCAGTAGCTCAATAGAGAGATCTCCTTAATTATTTGGGTTCAATAGATATTTATAAGATGTCATTGTCAGAGTTACTCAAAATGGAGAAATAAAACATCCACGCGAAGACCGACATCCGCGCGGACGGAGTCGCGAGCGGAAACTAGTCTTGTATAAAGCGTGAACTGTGTAAGCAGGCATATTATAAACTTTCAGATTATATTGAAGATAAAAATGCGTGGCAGCATGTTGGTCCGGCTCCACACGACACTCGCTCACACTAGACAGTGCTCAAATACAATCACTTATACGAAATTACGTACGTAGTATTACTTTATTCCAATGTAGTCTAAGGATCCTGTGGCATGTGCGGGTCTGCGGACGGCGAGCAAGGGTAGCTCGCCGCCCGACCACAACCAGACCCGTACGTACGGCGCGTCGCGTTCCGCGCGCGCCTCAAAGAGCCAGACCACCACAGATGGGGCCCAGTAGGGATGATGCCCGATCAGGAGCTGCGGACAACGTAAATGGTTACCGGGGCTCCGGCTCAAAGCAGGAGAAGGAACGGGGTAGTTTTTAGTCAGTAAGAATCTGACACTCCCTCCCGCCTCACCCAAGGCGGAAGAAGTAATGGGATGATTTACCCCCCCCCAAAAAAAAAAAACAAAAAGGATCCTGTGGCATCGAGCAACTACTTTTTTTATTTGAGAAATTAAATTAAAGATTATTTTTGTTTGTATAGAAGCATTATTTCAAATTGTAAGCGTAATTGTTTCGCGTACGGCGCATCTCGTTCCGCGCGCACCTCAAAGAGCCATTAGACCACCACAGATGGGGCCCAGTAGGGCTGATGCCTGATCCGGAGCTGCGGACTACCTAGCAGGTTTACCGGGGCTCCGGTTCGAAAAGCAGGAGTAGGAACGGGGTGGTTTTTAGTCAGTAAGAGTTTGACACTCCCTCTCGCCTCGCCCAAGGTGAGAGAAGTAATTGGACGATTTTCCCACCTCAAAAAAAAAGTAAATTATCAAATAATGTATCAGAGATATTATAAAAACATTATTTAAAAAGTGTAACGATTGAGTTTCTTGCTCATTCTTCTCCATTCGAAGCTACACTTTGGAACGAGCGCCTAGCTTCATTGACAGACAGACTGACGGACAATAAATGCTTTGACTTTGACTTCCGCTCAAGTAGAACGATTGTTTTCATACACAACTATAATAACCATCCCAAATCCCACAAACTGACAGAAGGAATGTTCGAAAAACGTGTAGGTTAATTTGAATGATTAGCCCAATCGACATATGTATTTTTATTTTAGTCGATTATTTTTATTTTAGTCGATTCGCAAATTATAATAAAGAAATTGAAGCCTAATCGCCAAAGTCGAAACCGATATGGATTATCAATGTCTTATAAGAGGTACATACTACAAAGGACTAAGATATCAATCCATGTTTTCAAATTATTCAATAAAATAAACATTACATGTCTATCAATGCAAAAATTATAATAAAGAAATAAGTAGAAGCCTAATCGCCAAAGTCGAAACCGATATGGATATATCAATGTCTTATAAGTAAAGGTACATACTACAAAGGACTAAGATATCAATCCATGTTTTCAAATTATTCAATAAAATAAACATAAGTACATGAATTAAACTGACAACACATTACAATGTTTTTTAAGTAGTAGATAGAAGTAATCAGGTAACATTAATTCAGTCAATAAAATAGCTTGGTTACGAACGAAAATAATAGTCGTTGTGCTGAGCAATAAGACATTTCCATGATAGTTCCATAAATAAATTGTTGCCTAGTAACGCCTACCGCCCGAAACATTTTTCCCAGTAATCGCTCAAGTAGCTTATCGATCGAGACATATTATTATTGTATTATTTTTCGCAAGTAATTAAAGTGGATACTAAGTAGTCTCAAGTACCTACACTACTTTTGTTAGTCTATTGTAAAAAATGGTCCCGATTATTGCGAATTTCTTAATAAAATGGTAATTGTAATTTTTTGTACACAGCATGTATTGAGAGTATGTAAGTAGATATGTAGGTATCTATAAAATAAGTATGAAATGCCATCTGTTGACGTTTGTAGTAACTACGAACTACGTTTTTTACGTATAGCAAAGTAAAACCGGTAGCGAGCCAACATCATGCCACAATAAGTAGTGGCTCATATTCCAATTACAAGGTACCAATGTGTAATCGAAAGCCGGGATCTATAATAATAGATATTATATGTAACCATGAAAATACCAATACTATGAAGTCCGATACGTCTCAGAGACTGCCTTGGGTTCCGTAATAAAATAAATCAGAAGTGAGAAAAACTTAATCTACAAATGGTACCTAAGCATTAAACTCAGATACAAAAATGTTCATCATCGATACATTTATGAACTTAAATATTTTCTAAGCATATTACGAAACGCCTTTGCTGAAACTTTACAACACTATAATACCAACGGAACAGACACATGACAGAACAGACCTAGAACCTTTATTACTCATGAAGCAGAAGTGCAGACACACATCATAAGACTAAACCACTTCAGTCACATAGAATAAGAAGGCCGACCGATCTAACCTATAACACAAGAAATATTTAACGCAGGACAGACAATTACACGTTTCAGAATACATAACCACCAGTCGTTATTCGTTCGTTCGTCGCCTTCGCTATTCTTTTGTACATTGCCTAAATTAAGACTAAAATGTTGTTGTATTCTTTATTCCACATTCTACAAATGCTATATATTATATACTAGCTGACCCGGCAAACTTCGTACCGCCTCAAACATTCTTTTTTTCTCACCTTTTAGACCTGCGCTGGACTTCCACAAATAATTCAAGACCAAAATTAGCCAAATCGGTCCACCCGTTCTTGAGTTTTAGTGAGACTAACGAACAGCAATTGATTTTTATATATAGAGATATAAAAAAAATACGTTCAAGTATTTCTATATTTTTGTTTTTATATTTCAGGAAATGGGAAAATGGACTAAAGGAAACATGATTAGGCCAATAGAAGATGTTACCAGCAAGAAAATGGGAGTGAATGAACTAGCCGCACGTATGCAATTCCTTCACGAGCCTTAAGTAGACACATCATAAAAAGCTGGAAATGCAAGTAGAATATAGGTAGGCCTTTTGAATTAGGTTACGAAAATGAATTGAGGCTCGTCGCTCACATAAAACTTTTTGAAGAAAAAAGAAGACACAGGAGAAAAACTTGACCTCCGCACCATCAAAACGTAAGAAGAATGTTTCAGTCTCATCTTCTTCATCGGAAAGTGAAGAATTACAGCTCAGCGAATCTAGTGAAGAATGTTTCAGTGAAAACGATAACACTTGTGTAGAGTGTCTCGAGACTAACATACGAAGAAGAAAACTGACTGGATTCAGTGCTAGACTTTAGTATATACTTAAATATACTTACTACATATACTTACATATAAATTTAGATTCTTGTAAAGGTATAGATTACATTTAAGGTCAAGCTCGTTCGAGAGATATGATGCCACAGACAGATAGACAGACAGACAGACACGTCAAACTTATAACACCCCTCTTTTTGCGTCGGAGTTAAAAATATACTTAATTATACGCCAAACAAACACCTGTGCGTTTACAGACATTACTTTCCGGGTACTTCATATTTCGTAACTGTAATTTTTTTAAATTTTAAAACACTATGAATTCATATTTAGTCCAACGTAGAAGAAGCATTTCCTAAAAATTATAAAAAATATAAGGCTGTAGCGAAGAATAAGAAGACCGATGGTGCTTTGGATCTTTGAACGGTCTAACTTTCGGCGGTCACATGGGATCTATGGGGACTTTTGACACTTTAATCCTAAGGGTGAACTCAGATTTAAAAAAAAAAAGGTTTCCTTTAGTTTTATTTGACTGTTGTTCTAATGTTTGTTGATGTAAACACATCACAACTGTGTTCTGCAACTCGCGCATCAAAATAAATAAGCCATAGACAAATTGGTCCTAATTCTTAAGAGTGGTCTAGTCGACGACAGCTTGAACTTGTTTGTCGGTTTGTCAAATATGCATGCTTTTCCACGTTCCATCCCAACAGGTGTGCAAGTGAGACAAACTCATTAAATAGCAGTATAAAAATATTTTTTCCGAGGAGGCTAACGAGACCAGGAAATATTTAAAATTTTATAATATAAAAATAAAAGAAATATTAGCTCTTTCCATGATTAGGCTTTACGAAAATACTACTGCTTCAATTAACTACAAATAAAGTCAATTAAACTTATTAATAATCGACTTTTGGTTTTTGCTTTTGATTTCAATTGTTTTGTTATTTATTTGCGCCCAAAGTTGAGTTAAATTGCCAAAAAAAGGAAGACTGTCACGGCTTTAACTTTTTAGTGTATTGTTATTATAAAATTCTAAAGCCGTACTGACAAACTTTTTGACGAGACAAAACGGTATCATGATTAATTTTCGATGCACGATGCCAAACAGTGGTGAAAATCCCCCTGAAATCGGTATGGGAAGAAGAAGGACTAGAGCCACCTTAAGCCAATATTTACATATCGGCAGCTTTGTATTCGCATTTGCGAATGTCTAAAATATGACATTTGTTACATCACTAGTATGTTCAGTGCCAATACAAACGTAAAAAACCGAATATGATTAGTCTAGTACAAAACTTTATTCCCTACGAAAAGACGATTTTTTTCCAAGTTTAAATTTTTACCTCAGCCAGAAACTTAAGTGTAATCAACTCAATTAATTGCGTATGTATGACAAAAGTACTAATAAATATTCCTTTGAAAACCTATCTCCCAACCTAAAATATTCCTTACTAAATGTGACCTAACTCCCAACCTAAATATAAACACTGACATGAGAAACAAGTTCGCGACCCCTCATACGCGTCCCATTTGTAGCTCAAAGGCACATCAATGTAATTAATTTCCCCTCGTCTAAAAAGCATGTTTTGTTGGACGGAGTAGATTATGTGCCTGGACCTTGTCTAGACACATAAGGGGGAGATGATGGGGTCCATAAAAGCAGGTATCAATTTACCCTTTGAAGTTCCCCTTTGGCGTTCTATAGAAACATTATGTCAATCATATTTTTCTTTTGATCTAGAGCTGAACAATAGAGCATTAAAGATAAAAGGTATATTTCTAGACTCTTTGTGCGTAAGCCCTGAAGATACGTTACATGTATTTTTCGTGTTTAATACGTAGTTTTGTGATACAAGTAAGTGGGGCACGATTGACGTAATTATAGGTATAGATAAAAAAGGAATTAGGGATGGTATGTAACGATCTATTAAACCAGAGTAGGGATTCTGAATAATAATAAAATATCACAAATAATTTCATGTGTTAAGATTAAGTATGTATGTTTTGTTTACCGACGTTTCCATGATAATAAAATATTGTATGATATTACACTCTATTATAATTTTAGGACACCTACAATTATATTTAGCAGTCTGCGTTCATTTCCTTGAAGTTGGTCTCGGTTTAAAAGAAACATAAAAGATTACCAATACAATATGTATTATAACTTAAGTAAAATAAATATTATTGTACAACGCAATAGCATTCACATCCGGAAAAAACATATCAAGTGTTTGCCATTGCAGCGCATGTGACATATTAAACGTAACAAAAAATTCGCGGCAAGCATAAATTCAATTAACACTAATACAACTCTTTTTCAGTAGCAATTATGAACAAACTACGCAAATCGCAATGCCTAATGCTTAACATATGAAAAAAATATACTGAGGAAATAATTATTTTTGACGATGTATCGAATGGACAAATGCAATGCAGACCCAGAACTCAATGACACGACTAATCAATTAACGAAAATAATTGCAAAGTACTTATTGAATAACATCAATTATTTATCTTTTGTAAATCGCCATAGCAAAAGTTAGCTAACCAATAGGTTAGCTGTTATCATAAATATATGATGTTAACTACATGAGATCTTGCTTTTGTAAATCATTTGCTTCGCTTTATTTATTTTGAGCACAGCGCAACTCGCTTTAACCCTCTTAGTGCTTTAGATTTATAATTTATATTTAGCGCCAATATGAGCGCAAAGCTTTCAATTTTACGCTATTTTCAGGCTCCTGTTTGAGCCTTAATATTATGTGCCTCGGCTGTTGAGTTATAACCATTGACGTATAAAGAACGTTCAACAGTCAGTTACATATTATTAACTTTAATAATAAAGAAATCGCAGTAGGAAACTTAAGCTAGGCATGACTTTGGCCAGATTTCCTTGCTTCTTACTTTCTAGAGATAAATAGCAACTCCGTCGAGGCTTGGCTAGTTTATTACAGAATGTTTTGGTGGGATTTAACTTACACACCGTTATCATCTTCATTTTGATCGATTACAAATACTACATTTCTTGTTCAAATACTTTATTTACTATTATTTTAAAAAAGGAACATTTACTATGACCATTCTTATTTTACACTCAACTTCGCTTTAAACCACCAACTATTAATATGATATAAACAAATGGCAATTTGCAAGACCGAGTAAGTATTTCAATATTCAAAACTAATCTAAGCACCTGTAACTATAAAATGTAAACACCTCAAAATCAGTTCCTAGAAAATTTGTTTTGACATATTGCTGCGCTGCTGGGCAAGAAAAAAAAGTGTCAGAGGATCGCACCAGTAAAGAAATTTTTAATCGCTAAGGCACAAAGCTGCTTTTGTTTTCTGCTTTTCTTAATATGGACTTTATCAATTCCAATCTAACTAACAACGCACGCCAAATCTATCATGATGATAGATTTACGAGGTTTTAAAAAAAAAATTTTTTGCAACACGCAACACGCAGAATCAAACTTTAATACGTTATCATAAGGTCAAACTGCAATGCAAGGCAAACACTCGAATAGTCACGAAAGCAAAAACGAAACTTCACATCTATAACCTAAGGTTGAATTTTAAACAACATTATTTATACATATATAATACTTATATACAACTAAAAGAATATTAAATTTTAATTATCTCTAACCGCCGCACCCAAAGTTATTTAATGGTTACTTAACCCAGTCCTTAGTAATTGCTTTCGGAACAGAATCGTGACTAAGTAATCATTAAATGTCTCTGAGTGCGACAGTTTTAAAAATATAATTATATTCACCTGGAAATGACAGGAAAAATAAAAGTATTTGAGACCTTTTATGTTTTACCATTTTAAAACAGAAAATAGCCTATTTTGTATGAGAAAAAATAATACATAGAGCTTCGGTCGTGTCCATCTTACAAAAGAAATGTTTTATGTATCGTAAATGTATTTTTTATAGTAGGTATATACATGGAACTTCTATAGAAGTCGTTGGCGGTGAAAAGATTAATATTTTTGTAATGTACTTTTTGTTTCATAGTTTTATAGGTTTTATACTACTGTTAATAGGAGTCACTTTTCTAACACGTTACAACTGAGGCTGAATGTGCAAATTGCACTTACAGTACGCTAAATCTGCAACTATTTAAGACTTGTTTTTATATATATATATATATATATATATGTTTTTCTTTATAGCGAAGTACCTATGTTTTTTTTAAGCCAGAGGGAGTGTCACTCTTACTAAAACTAAAGTAGGTAAAAGGAAATTTCAACACTTTTGTTATAAACAAAAATACCTATAATCAAAACCTAAAAAAAACAACCTAAAAATCTAAGATTGTTATAACAACAGAGAATAACATCTTTTTAAAGCCCTATCGGTCATGAAAGTGCCAAGAGAGTAAACAAAAAAAATTACTAAGTACAAAATAATGGTTGTGAGATTTTTATTTTTTTTTTGTAGCTGACTTGACCTAGTCAGGTTTTTGTAAAGAAGTACCAATAAATACCAAACCAGTTTTATTAAAGGACGAGAGACGAACGCTTAGGGAGAAAAGCGAGGGGAGCGCTATTTTGCAAACAGCTGCAGAAACAATGGCATCTTTTAAAATGACCTTTGAATCAATGCTTATAGAATTTTAGGACAGGAATTACCATTATATTAAGAACTTATGTTACATTCACACAAAATTTTTATAATACATAATATTATCCTTTACTAATAAAGCGACCTATGTTCAGAAGCTAATGTCTTGTGGCTGATATTATTATGAAGATGTTGATTAGACTCATAAAAATGTTTTACTATATAAGTTTTTGTTCTTCCTACTCATAATTTTGTTATAATATCGCACAAATACTTATAGTTAATACGAAAACGTAAGTACGTATCCTACCTACAGATGGCGCCATCTGTTGGCGAAAAATCGTATCATCGCGTTCTTGTGTCCAGACAAGACAGACAAGATCTTTTAATATCTTTCTAGTTTAGAATTATCTATACTAGGAGGTTAGATAGACCTAATGCACATAAATGCAATAATTTATTTAGCAATACTTTTTAACAAATTCTTGATGGATCTATTTATAAGGAATGGAATTTGTGATGCATAAATATTATAATAGTGTGGTGTAATGCCTTACATCTCGACTCGTGAGAGTCGGTATTTCACAATCCTCCCGCCCTGAGACCCTCAAGGAAGAGGAGGATCGCGTTCCCTATCTACGTATATAGTGTTCCCCAAAACTTTACTGAGGATGGTGGTTGTGTGAATAGCTGCCTGTTTTTGCATGATATGGATGTTAATGTTAGAGTCTAACTGGGTACAATATTTGTGGATACTTTTAGCTACCATTCCGGACGCTGCTATGACTATGGGTACGACTTGTGCTCGTGTGTTCCATAACCGGGTTATTTCCTTTTGTAATAAATGATATTTACTTAATTTTTCTATTTCTTTGGCTCCTATATTGTAATCTGATGGTACTGTTATGCCTATTAAATATGTTTTGTTATCTATTTTATTTATGTATATAATATCTGGTCTATTGTGCGTAACTGTGACATCTGTCTGAACTGGAATCTCCCACATTTATTTGGCTGTATCATTTTCTTTAACTATACTGAATCGATTCTGACCATATTATAATATTATATTGTTTTGTTTTCTGATCAGTTTAAAATATACCCGCTGTTCTATTTAGCCACTATTCTTTTACACATATTATAATGTCTTAATTTCCTATTTCGAGTTATAAAGAGTTGTTCAACTGATTCCCTGATTTATAATTCTAATTTTCATATTTTGAGTCTATCATTCATAATATTAGTATGCAAACTATGCAATCCATATTAGTATTCTAGTTATATACATAATACTATGTAGCTTTGAATAATGATCAGAATTAGAAACAAGGCGACCTATCTACAATGCATTAGAATCAATTAAAAATTACATTTCAATGAAAGATGATAGATTCATAAATAGAAATAATAAATACATTAATTATAGTTTTCAGTTAACTTTCCAGTCATTTCCAGATAATAAGTATGTATGCATATAAGGCTTACCTGAAATAGATTCAGCATTGGTATCTGGATTCTCTAGTAAATGGTAGTCAGCATTTGTGTCCAAGCCCTCGGCAATAGTCTGCCAGGCTTCCTTAGAGTTATTGCTATTGTTGCTGCTCTGGTGTATATTATCTACATCACCATCTCCTATGCTAGATTCTCTTTTTAATTTTGGTTTCTTCTCTTCTCCATCTTGATTGTGACGTCTTCTTCTCTTGTATGGTGTGAATAACCGCACTGGTCCCATAGCTGAGGAGTGAAATATTTCTTGCTGGTCAATTGGGATCAAAGGTATAGCCTGATACTAGTATCAGGTATACAGGTGATACTACTAATTCCTTAAATAGTTAAGTTAGTTTATAAGCACTAATAGTTAGGTAATTTATCATCACTCCATAGCTTTTGTCTGTGTAATTTTAATTAGATTTTTATTTTAAACTTCTATACAAATCTAATTTTGTTTAACTACTTGTAACAGCTTATTTCTCAATAAGTAATATGTGAAAAATGTTGTGGGTATTACATTGATTTGATTTTGTGTTATATTACTGAGTATTATATGTAATGTAATATTGATTTTTGATTATTTATTTATTTCTAATCATTCACTTCCATTATTCATGTGTAACTATGCTTTTGCAACTATTATTTTGTCAATTATGCTGCTTTAGTGAAGTACCTACTTTTATTAAATTTATAGATTATAATATAAAAAAAATTATACCTACCTTCCCCCGTATGATTAACTAACTGGTAGGTTCCAATTGTTATTAATTTAGTGAATTAAATTTACAGATTGCTATGCTTGAATAGAGAGATTAATAAGAACTAAACATAAAAAGATTTAAAAAATGCATAAACATTTGTTAAATAGCGATGTTTGTAATTCCTACCCTGTATGTCACCTAAATTCTTTCTTTTTTGTTGTGTCCATAGGTAATAGGATAAACAACACCCAATAGTTGGAACCAGACAAGCCTTTTAGGGCACCCCTTCAGCATCAATTACAATAGGAGCCAATCCTATTAACTGTCCAAAAGCCGGTGTGTGAAAAGTGTTGTTATTTATCTTTCATAGTTTGTATCTATGTATATGTAAATTCTTTATTTATAAGTCTATTATTTTGTACTATTTGTGTATAAGACATCATATTTATTTAAATTAAAGCAGGTGGGAAAGAATGTACAATATTTATTATTTATATATTCTACAGGAGTTTAATCAGCCAATATTAACATAACCTCCTTGTGGGGGTAAATATCCAGATTTTAGAGATGACCCCATTAAGAGATGCAAAACTGTGTTCTTAATACCTAATTCTTATATGTTATGTATAGTAGTTTAGTTTACTTGTCTCATTTACACTAGCTCTCATATTTATACCATTTGTTTTGACACAAATGTAACCTAAACTTTTTTGAGGTTGTATCATTCTGTTTACTAACTTAGCAGCATTTAAGCATTATTTTATTGCTTTTGGTTATGTGAACGAATAATAAAGCCTAGCTAACTACTAACTTACTGTATCAACAAAGTACTGTCTGAATCCCCACCTGTCTGGTCATCACAGCAAGCCCCACAAGTACAGCTTGTGGCATGAGGGGTCAGTATTCCCTCATCTATCAGTGCCTGGATGCTGCGCCCTCCAAACCTAATAGATCTCTTCCAGTCTTTACTAGACGCCCTTCCACATAAGGCCTCAAATTCACTAGGAGTGTACCATTCCATTCCGTATTTTATACACCTGCCTCTACCCCCAGAACCAAACCTTTGTTTATGAAGCTCGGCTGGCGTATTTTTACATCGAATAGGCAGTATTGGCATGCTAGCAGTCTCAGCCCATGATCGAGCGCTCGTATGTCGAGCACTTGTTGTACTAGAGCTACTCTCCTCTGCTCTTGTCACTGGCGAAGTTGGGTTTTGGATCACAATATGAGTTGGTTTTATGTCATCTGACACAGATACGGGCCCACCTGATATAAACCCATTATCAACACATATCATAGGTTTGAAATGTGGCAGCTGATCTGACGTTATCACGTTAAAAGTGGTCCCAGTAATAAGTGTGCCGACCGGCAGAGAAACTGGAACCGTGACGACGCCATTTGAATCACTAGACAATCTCGTATTTTTGATTCCAGTCGACAAAACAGCTCCGTCATCAGATCGGTCGGCATCGTGATCGGCCCCCGCCGACAGGGGATCGGCTTCGGATACTTCGGTAATGTCCGGCATAACGACGTTGTCCGAACCTCTATTCTCCGCCATATCTTGTTTCCGCCCACCCAGGCACACACCTTCGCGGTGCGGACGAATTTTAGCAATCACATCAACGTTTTAAAACTGGAATGCACTCACACAAAATGATTATGAACTTGGTTCACGCACCATTGTAGATCCGCCATAATTAAATCGGAAAATGAAAAAAAAACATTTCACTTATACACTACTTAGGTTATGGCGGGAATTTTGAAAACTATTCTACGATAATATAATTTAACTTAATTTCATTCGTTGCAATTGCAATAATAAACCCAAAGTTTGCATTTTGCAATTATTTTGATAACTTTATGAATTTTTGTGTTTGCATGTACTGTGCTAGATTATACAAAAAAATTAAGATTGTCTCAGTAAATCGGTGCAAAAAGTATTTGTTCAATATTTTTGACAGTGGTTATCAGTAAGTGTTGCCAACCTACCAAATCGATCGATAACTGTTTTAGGTATCTGTTATTTTTTATAACAATGAAAGGATAGATAACATAACATCTTCACCTTAAGTGATATAATATTTTAAACAAACTTTGACATCGGTAAATTAAAAAACAAAAGCCTGTATTACCTTTTTCAGTTTCTTCATTTATTAATTTTCGTTATTTTACTTTAATTTCGCTATCTTCAAATATAAACACGTATTATAATTTTTAATACGACTAAATCGTGTAAGAAAGAGATAGGTAGGTAGCATAACCAGCTGTCAATGTCACCGAAATTAGACCAAATCTGAAATCATTGAGTATAATGGAAATTGGACTACAAAAATTTCAGTTAAAAGGCATGGTTGCTCATGGAATACAAAAAGGTTTTGGTTTCAAGATTCTAGGGGGTGTTGATTGACAACAATTTTATGGTTCGAAGTGACTTGATAGTAATAGTAGTTTATGGCCGTCCAGAGAATAAAAAAAAAATTCAAGCCGACTCAATATATGGATAATTAAAAATGAGGAGTTACCTATTAAGAACTGTACTTAGTTTTCTAGAAAAAAAAACCCCAGTTTTTTTTGTCTAGCCAGCCTTGGCGTGATACAAGTGACGCTTAGCGCCATCTATCGACAATGTGCAGAGGTTTGTTAGATTACTGCCCCTAAACTTTTGTACCTAAAAAGGCAGCACAGGTACTCAGGTTCTTTAAAAGATAGGTAATTAAACGAGAGATGCGAAGGGTAACTGCAAAAAAATTACTTGGTTTGCGAATATAAGTCATAGGTATTGTACACTCCAGTATTTTGAAATAAAACAACACTGAAAGCTGACGAAACAACAATAAGACGCGAACCAAAATTACACCAAATACATTTATTTCACTACTTACAATTAAACATCGAGTATTCAGTAATACGTAAGTATTCATAATATCATTAACACTTTGACCACCGCGACTTTAGTAGATAGAATAGTGACAAAATTCATAATTTCGTTTAGGTAAGCTAGAACACACCTTTTCTTTTTTTTAGTGTGATGGTCAAAAAGTTAACCTGAAACGTTAATTCGCATAAACACACAATATATCTTAAATTGTAGAGGTAAATCATTTCGAAGATTGTATAGGTAGGTACAATAGAATACTAAAATTATTTATTACAATTTGAGTCTCTGCTTTGGCAGTAGTTTGTGATTTTGGTGTAGATACGAGGTGCACGGCACACTACACAAATTACTACGTAAAATTATAATTAATTAATTAGGTACTTATAGTGTGTCTTCACACTATCTTATACTAAATACATCCAGTAAAGACATCAAAAAATCTTAAAGTTAAAATTTTCTTACTCTATCTACACAGATTAAAAGTATCAAGTATAGTTTAAAAGTGTATGTTTGTATATATAAATAAAAAATAAAATAAATGATTAATAATAGCCCTATAAATGAAATTACATTAAAAGGTGTAAATGTTTAGGTATTCCATTTACCTATATCCTTTGGTAATACATATTGTGCTTACTACATAAACTTAAATTCGATGTAAAACATTTAACTACTTTGTGAAAACACTGACATCCATTGAATCAATTATATGTACAGTCACATGCAAAAGGTCTGCGAACAATACAACAAAATTAATGAAAAGTCAGTCATTATTGATCAAAAACTTATAGTTTCTTTAGACTTATTTTGCAAGTGAATGTACCTTCTACTTTGGTAGCAGATTACAGAGCTTATAATCTAAATACTTCTGAGGTACTTCTGAAGTTCCACAGTTTCGGTGCCATGATAAAAATGCTTAAGGGGTCAAGTACTAACGGATTAAAATATTTTTTCATCTTGGCCGGTACTTTCCAATTTGAACCAAAATGGGTGATGTCCTTTAAATTACATAGAGTGAAATAAATACCGATCATGTGTTACAAACCGTTTATCCTTCACCATAAATATTGTTCGTACCCAAGAACGAATGCCGACTGCATAGTGTGCAAGATCCATTAATTATAAGCAATATATATATTATGTATACAAGTAGATCATTTTATCAAAAAGTACCTAATTCCTCACATTTACCAAAACGAAACTCAATTAAAACCTTCTTTCATTGCGGTTTGACAAAAATAGGTTCAATGATGAACCGAGGGACTGTAATAATAGTTAGTAGAATAAGATGATTTTATGAAGTACTTGAGTTAAAAACACAGAATTTAACGTCATAAGGACTTTCTCTATTCACGCCTTTCAATCTGTGCAATGCTATCCAATATTTAGGTACCTACTTACATTATATTATTATAGACAGTTATTATCATTTGGAAAATTAATAAACCTTTGAGTAGGTATTATGGTGACTTTTCTTCATTGAGGGCATTAAAATATCAGTCAACCTGGTCAATCAGTTTAACCTGGCAATTGTAGCTTTATACATTAAGATGTATAATTTTTTAATTAATTTTGAAACAAGCTTTATACCTTCATATTTTCCTTTTTTTTAATGCTGGAACTACATATCCTACAATTTACAAATTGGCATTCACTGTCTTAACGTTTACATAAATAAATTAGAACGCGTCTTTGAGTGCGTCCAAAAATTCGGATTTATTCCATTTTCTCACATTTTGCACGAAGCACGATATCTCATACCACTGATCACTGTCAAATCACTGCGCGCTGTTTACTGTAAGCAGCTGCCCAAGCCTTTTAGACTGGTTATTATTAGTCTTATTAACATCTGACGACACACACCTACGCTTTTGATTCGAAACTGTACCAGAATATAAGTTTAAAGGCAAGAGTTTTAGCAACATTGTGGACAGAATGAAAAGATTAAAATTAGGTTCTATAAAATCCATAAACAACAGTTTCGAATCGCGAAGAGGCTAATAACTATTATAAGTAATATTAGGTATATAGCCTAACTAAATATAGACACAGACTTCATTTAAGCAGTCTCTTTGGTTACACTTGGCCGTAACATCACATCAATCTCTTACAACGTTCCTTTTCTGCGTGGCTCCTTCAGATATCTGCAAACCACGTTAATAAAGTCAGTACCTCTCTACTCTACTCTACTCTACTCTTACATTACAGTACAGATTTTGAAGTGAATTTTCGAGGTCAATTTATGAGGACCACTTTTTGGCTTAATTTCTTATAGATAACAAGAATATAATCGTTTTAGAAGATAATTTTAATGTTATAAGCGTGATAACTGAATATCTGTTACCCGCCTATGGATATTCAGCTTTTGCAACAGTTCAATTATTTTATATACCTAGATAATATAACTAACATCCCTGTAACACACATAGAACATAATATGTTAACATAGTATGTAACACATAACAAGGGTAATCCATATTATGGATTACCCTTGTTATGTGTGTGTGTTGAATTTTGTAGAAGAAGGTCACATCTGTACCTATAATAAATCTGTAGAAGGGTCAATTCTGTACTTACATTGAAAATATTGAAAAATAATAGCAGGGATAGTGTTACTGGATCGATACCAAACCCAAATATGTGATTTTTTTTTGTCTGTCTGTATGTCTGTCTATATGTTTAGGCATCACGTGAAAACTAACGTTTCGATTTCGATGAAACTTGGTATAATTATACCTTATTATCCTGGGCATAAAATAGGATTCCTTTCCTGAAAAAATACGTAGAAAAAAAAAACTTAAATTTTCTGTTTTATACTACAGAACGCGAGCTCAACAGCAGTAGCTCAATAGAGGGATCTCCTTAATTATTATGGGCCTAGCCGTATTTGGGTTCAATAGATATTTATAAGATGTCATTGTCAGAGTTACTCAAACTAGAGAAATAAAACATTCACGCGAAGACCGACATCCGCGCGGACGGAGTCGTGGACGGAAGCTAGTTAATTAATAAACGAGAGTTTAATAGCATAATAATTTTAATTACGTGAATTTATGTAATTAATTAATTTTAAATGACTGCCTCGTTGGTCGAGTGGTCGCAAGTGCGACTGCCGAACAAGGGGCCTCGGGTTCGATTACAACCCCTATTACACGGGACTTAATACACAAATGGTGAAAAAGAGGGTGTACATTGCATAGCGGCATTATGTGCCGTAATGTGCACCTCCGCCTACCCCTTCGGGGATAAAAGGCGTGAAGTTGAGTTGAGAGTTGTTTTAACAATCGCAAATCAATGATGTATACTGAATAAATTACCAGTCGATTGTTTTATCACGAGTGATCGGCATAGCTTCGTACCGTACGAAAGAATTATTACGTAAAATAAAGAAACCTTAAAAAGCTATGAAGAAAGTGCCTGCCAGTACCAAAATAGGCACAATATTGCTAACTGAGTCGGAGCACAAGTTTTAAAAATAAAAATAAATAAAGTTTTAATTGGTGTAAGAGTTGAAGAGTGCGACCCCGTTTTATACGACTTCTTGTCGATGTTTATTGTTTTTTTTTTTAATGTGCTACACAGGTGGGTACAGTTTGTTTATTTCTTCTGAAAAGAGTTTATGCTTGACTAATTGGCTATTATACAAAAATACTTCTGATTCAGGGCAGTCATATAACATAGTCCCACGATAGCATACGACTTATATCACACTAATATTAATGTGTAAGTTTTATTGTTTGGATGTTTGTCTGTCAATCACGTTAAACCACTAAACGGATTTTGATGTTTAGTATACAAACAGGGTATGAACTGACTTGGGTAATAGGATTTTTCTATCCCACGGGAACGGCGAAACCACTGGCAATAGGTAGGTAGTGTACCATAAGTGAATAGTAGAAAAGCCACATACACAATTTATATATTGTACCTGCTTCCTCAACGAAGTATCGTTATTTTTAGGATAAAGGAGTTGCTCAGGACTTATGTACATGCTACTCGGTAGATAAAGGATTTTGGCAGCCTAAAATAATTAATTAAAATTGAAATGTGCCACTCTCAAATGTCACCTAAGAGTATTGCCTGCCGAATGCCTTATCCATGAAGGTACATGCTGAGTTTCGGCTTCCTACATCCAGTAGTTTCGGCTCTGTGGTCTCGGTGTTGTCTGTCAGTCAGTCAATAGCTCAGTAAGGTAAGTGTTTTGTATTTTTAATTCTAAATAGGTAGGTACGTTACCTGCAAGCTAGGGGCGCGGACGACGTCGCATTTTCACTTGTTCCATAAAAAATTGAATGCGATAATTTCGCATACTAGAGCACTCATGGACATGTAGCGCCGCTAGATAGCGGATGCAGCGTGCAGAGCAGAAATACGCCACACGGCATGTGCTGCAAACCGTCGCGCAGATCCGCCGGCATACACCGCACTGTTGACAAATTGAAAGGAACTTTTTTTTATAAAGCCTTTTGAAATAAGCTACTATGGAATAACTTATATGAGGAGGTTCAACTTACATTGGACGGCTTTTCACGCATTCCAATCCCAACAAGGAGAGCCTCCGTAGCCCTAAATTCGTCTGTCAAAAGATTACCTTTTTTATCAAAATGAGTATCGATTGTTCTAAGAAACGCTCGTTGAAAATCATCTATCTTGTCAGTGTACCCTAGAGCCAGAGGTTCATCTATACGCCGAATAAATCTATCTGTAACAAAAATTAAAATACCTAATTGTTTCAAACAGTAAAATTTAAATTCAACACGTTTCTAACGTTTTTAATTAACATCAGACTTCATATGATATTTTGTAGTAGGAAGAAAATAATTGATCCTTAGGATTAATTATAGGTACCTAGTTATAGTTACTTATAAAATGAGGTCTTACTGTTCATATCATACTAATCATCAATTAAGTAAGCGGTCGTTCCTTGTAATACCTAAGTAAGTAGGTACATAATTCTTTACTCGGCCATCAAGGCAGTAAGTAGGTAGGTAATGTTCATTAATAGGCTAGGTTCCTACTAGTCAAATTAAATACCTTTTTCGAAACGTCAGAAACGATATTTTGTTTTTTGTACCTACTTATAAAATAAGTATGTATTACGTTATGACGACATCAGATTTTTACGTCAAATAACAGACTTATTTTTAGAAAATTAGCTAGAAAAAATCGAAAATTATGTAGGTATCAAATCTATGAATGAACATGTGTTTATTTTTGATTATTTTATAGTATTAAAATATCGAAATAATTTATTTTTGCTTCAGTCAAAAACAAACTAGGTACCTACCCAATTTTAAGTTTGATTAAGACAGTCGGTATAATTTTATTAAGAACATAGAGTAAGGCCTCATTTATATTGTTAGAAAAATCGCTGTTAATGTTTAACGTACTTATGCGGAGGTTTAAAACGTCACCAGGACACAGCCATTTTGATCCACCGTTCAGCTGCGTCTTCAGTGGTCGTGGTCGTGGAACGGCTTCTTCAATTTCAGCCGTCAGCCTTGTGTGTGGGACACTTACCCATATGGGCTTAGGGTGTATACGCGTCGCCTGCATTGGCGTGGCATGCATAGCCGTAACATGCGTCGGAGTGGTGTACACACTCATAGAATTCATAGGACTATTATTCAAAGCATTCGTGTAAATTGGTCCAGAATTAGTAGGTCTTGTCTCTACACAGTCAGTAAATAGGGGATCATCCTGATCCCATAAAGCTTTAACACAAATTAAATTTATATATTTAGGTTCGGTACTCTTAAAACTAGTATAAATGGAATCGTTATGGCTGAAATTCGTATAGTTGGGATTCGCATATATAGGAATTGTATGGATAAAACGTGTATATATTGGATTCGTAAATATTCGATGACTGTACAAAAAATCAGTGTAAGTCGGTAATGGTTTTATCATCCATTGCCACGGATTGTACCAAGTCCGTTCAAGATCACCAAACATGATGCCCAGCCTCCGGTGCGATCTAAAGGAGGAGAAAATATAATGTAAATGTTAATGTATTTAGGTACTAACTAATACTTATTAGAGGAACTTAAGACATTCTTTTTTTATTTATCCATCATCAAATCAATAATTTTATTTTTTACATAATCGAAAACTTAAGTAATTTAAAACAGTAAGTTTAATAGGTACTTAATAGGTTCCCGCTTTATACTTTGTGTGTGGAACCCTAAAAATAAAAGTAGGTAGGCATTGAATTTTTATTAGATAGGTAACCTACTTATACTTAGGTAAATAAAATTTTAAACAACGCTTTATTACTTAATTAAGGTCCCTCAAATCATGGAAAAGTATCTACAGTACCTACTTACCTAATTACTTAAGTAATAAATAGGTATCATGTCTACTCGACTCTCGACTTCATACCTTTAAGAAAACAAATGCGCACTAGGTACCCGAACCGGGTTTATCGAGAAGGATGTTATTACATCCTTCTTAAAAATACCTTCCGTGATGATTGCCTCGTTGGTCGAGTGGTCGCAAGTGCGACTGCCGAACAAGGGGTCTCGGGTTCGATTCCCGGGTCAGGCAAAGTATTAATGGGGTGTTTACGGTTTTTCAAAAATTTGAACAGTGGTGACAAATGGTGAAAAGTGGGTGTACATTGTATAGCGGCATTACGTGTCGTAATGAGCATCTCTGCCTACCCCTTCGGGGATAAAATGCGTGACGTTGCGTGCGTACCTTTCGTAATCATACATTCTCTCATGATCAACATACTCAAACACAAATTATTTATTGCATTCATGTGTACATTCAGATAATTCATAATTAGGGGCATTTGTATCAACATGCAACCCGCTTCATGCTTATCAGCTACAGGACTTCCATTGTTAAACATACCTAAGTTCCTATGACTTTCAGATAGGCCAGTAGGATGCAATCTGCATCTAGAAACTCCTCGTACCCTTTACTAGGTTTTCTATCCTCTTTAGGGTATCTTGAACACGATCTTGAACCAGTTAAAAATTTCTTAATTGATTCAAAATGTTTCTGCCTTTTAACTAATTTCACAAAAAGGAGGATAATTCGGTCAGTATTTTTTTTTTTGTAGTATTCATATAGTGTCTAAACTAGCCTGCATCTAAATAAGTCTCGCGCGCGCCTCAAAGAGCCATCAGACCACCACAGATGGGGCCCAGTAGGGCTGATGCCTGATCCGGAGCTGCGGACTACCTAGCGGGTTTACCGGGGCTCCGGCTCGAAAAGCAGGTGAAGGAACGGGGAGGTTTTTAGTCAGTAAGAGTCTGACACTCCCTCTCGCCTCGCCCAAGGGGGGAGAAGTCATCGGATGATTTACCCCGCTCAAAAAAAAAAAATCGAAATAAGTCTAAAATATTTTCATTTAATAAATGATTCAAAAACTAAACTTTTGCCTTTTTAAACCTACTTCCTAATAAAAAGGAGAAGGATCTCAATGCAACGGGTATATTTTTTTTTAGAAGTTGTTTAGAGGTTGAAATAAACAAATCCATTAGCCATTCATATTCATCATCAATTTAAATCTGAAGAAGAACACACTCTCTGTTGCACCGAGTTTTACCGTGCTTTCCTTAGCTAGTGCACTATTCATGATAACAAATTCATACATCAAGGAGCCAGCTCGCCTTGATGTATTAAAATTTAATTTTCTTCAAGTGGTTGAAGACAACGGAGATAACAGGCAAGCCTTTGATCACCAGATTACATTCATTCTCTTCCATATTGAACAGTGGACAGTTACCTATGTACAGTATATGTTGATCAGTTATCTCTATCTCACATATCCTTGTTTCATTCTCATATAGATGTAGAAACCATATACATATAAACATGATTTTAGTCCTCAGCGCAGACAACACTTTTCCATCCTCAACCCTCAGAGGCTCTAATCAAGACAGGCACAAGAAACTCTATCTAAGAAATTTGACATACATCATAACATAAATACATACATCAATTGCCTGTAATTGTGGTAAGTAACCACTGTTGACCACAGGCCAGGTAACTTGGTACCAATAGGGTCTAAACCTATGTAGTTTACTGAACTTGATAAAGGTAATCTACCCAGCCTACATAATCACAAAAATAAGTAGAAGAAAAACTATTTGTTTATTATTTACCAACAAAATAAATTCTAAAATGATTAAATAAAATAATATTTTTTCATAGGTCCTACTGTAATTTATTTTTATTTATTTTATGTGTATACCTAGTACAGTTTAAACTCATTTATTTATTATAACTCAAACTTACTTATATATTTATTTGTTTAGGAAGACAAAATTAGAATAGTAGTGTTTCGTTAAAAAATCAACAATATTTTATTTAAAATAATATTTATTTGAACTCACCTGATTAAATAGAACACAAATAATAATTAATCACCAAATATTTGATTATTTATCAGAGAAAAATAAAACGTTCTAGTAAATGATTTTATTGATTAGCTACACTGTATACAGTGATGGACGAACGAACGAATACTAAAAATTAATAGGCAAAAACAGAAACAGTTGACTGAAAGAAGCTACTGAAGCTGAATATTGATCGGCCCGCCAACTGATTTCGCGCGCAATGTTACCAGACCCAAACAAACAAATAAGATCAACAAAACAAAACATATCAATTTAACATCCGCATAAATTAACTTAAATCTAATTATCTTATAAATTAATGTTTAATCATATATAAAATAATGTGTTTACTAAATTGTTTAAGTACTATTTCGATTGTTTTTAATATACTTAACAAATACTACTTGTAACAGGCCGGTAGGCCCAACATTCATTGATAAAAGTCGCTAATTTGGATTCTCAACTTTATGACGTTTAGTTTAAAGTTGAATATATAGTATCAACGTGCCTGTGCTTTGGTCGTTGGATATCGAGACTTGATCGAGATTCGAGACTGCCAACATTCAGAACCTAGATACCACCTCATTTCAACATGACAGTGACAGAACATTTTGACATTGACACTGATTTGTTTCAAGTTTGCAGCAGGCTACTATTTGCTGCAAGGAGTATACAAATGTGGAGTACTACTAATTGGAATATATTTGGCGCTCGGACCCCATGGCAGGCCACCGCCACTCGGCCGTACCTACAGCGATATATGCCTACAAATTCGCGAGGCGCCGGGCGCCACTCTGTCTGACGGGTGTCGCTGCTCACACGTAGAGTTAAAATTTAAAAAGTAAATTAAAGAATTTTGACAGATTAGGGTAAATGATGTGCTGGCCTCCGTACTTGTACTGTCAGCGTACCCCGCGATCAGATGTGTGACTATCTTAAAATTCCAACAATTACGAGTTTCTAATCGCAGACTACTAAATTAGGTATTATTATCTGTGTTTATCTTGTAAATTAATTAATTCAAAACTTATTTCTACATATTTCAATGAGTATCTTTCTACTTGAGTTGAGTAAAGGTTTATTTTCATTTTTTATTTCACTGAGTAATCAATTATACGCAACAAACGTAAGATAGAATAGGTGGTCAAATAGGTAGATAGATAAACGATGAATATTATAGTAGTAGGTAGCAAGGCATCGGTGAGCCGACAACCCTAGCGACATAGGTATCGCGTCACTCAGGGCCAGACAGGGACAGAGCTACGCGTTAGAAGTGAGCGGCAATACTTAGGTGAATATATCGTTAGGTACTGAGCGCTTATGCGAGCTGAATTGAACTTTGTAGCGAAAGTCTCTATTTCTACGAATTGTTACGGGAAGTGGTGCTTCTGTACTTGTACTTATTATTCTGTGCTCATGGATCTAAAGTCTCAATCCCAAATGGCTTCCAAATATATTTAAGTTGGAGGTTTTCTGCAGCAGCAGCAGACAAACCAGCATAACCCGCGGTGGTTGGAAAATGATAAGGGTGTCGAACTGTCAACGCAGGTTGTGTTCCACACCAATGACTTTCCCAACTTCAACTTCTCAACTTCAGTCTCTTATCGTCATCGCGTGTCAAACCCTTTGGTTCAAAAACAGCTAGCACTCCGGCGATCACAAGAGCTCAACGGATTCAATATAAAAATAAGCTCAAAAAATAAATTCAATCATTACAGTACTTCGACGCCTAACCACGCCTAACGCCTTTATTTTAGTTTTTATTTCTTTTTTTTTTGGTATTTTTAAGTTGTAAATAATGTGTTAGTTTAGATGAATAATATCGTTACATATTTATGATATTACTCCACATTTCTATACTCCATGGCAAACCATTAACAACTGACAAGCCCACAGATTATAAAATTATTTTGCTTCGTACCAAAGAGTAAAGTGCGCGATTCTGCGTAAAATTATTGATTATCCGAACGCCATTGTACGCAATATAAGTCGACCGATTTAAAAAGTCCATCAAAGCGACCATTATTTCTCGTTTCTCCATTGACTAAGTGTGGTTTTTAATTTAGTAGTATATCAATGGTAGCTTTCGTACTGCTTCATGAAGTCAAAATAAGAGGGAAATATTTAAAAATAATGGCATTTATGTATACAGGTCACAAAGTTATAAAGCAGACAGTGAATGTTAAGTTTTAATGAGATGTTAAGCAAATTATGGACATGTGCGGTTTGTGAAAAGATGTAATATTCCTGCTTAGTTTATTCTTGTTAGAATATTCTAATGTTGATTGTGTTTTGATTGTAATTTATGACGACTGAAATGGAGGAGTTGAGGTCCAAACACAAAACACTGCAGAGCGCGGCTCACCACATTGCCCTGGAGTGTATACACCCTCAGGTAAAACAACAATGAACTACACAAGTGTTACATAAAGGATACTCCAACTTTTAATTAATATATATTTGCAGTCACTTGAAAAGGAGTCCTGCAAATTTTAAAACAATTACTTGTTACTCTAAATTTATTAATCATCTCTAGAAAGTGAGGTATTGTCACTTTGTAATAACTTCTGTTTTGTTTTTGGTCTTATAGGTATATGATTTTATTATGGGGTGTTCTCATAAGTACCTACCATTAAAATAAGAAGGACCAATGATGCTGAATGAGTATTGTTTAATTAAATTTCAGATGTGATTTGCCATTGGTTAAAATTAAGAATTTTTAGCAGCCATGAAGAGCCGGATCCATTGGGGTGTCTGCTATAACGGCTACCAGGCTGACCATTTCAAAGTATTTCATTTATAAAATTATTGCACTTTTGTGTGAGCAATGTATACATGTACAAATATTGTGGCACTTATGCAAATACTCTTACAAATCACAAATCTGGCGAATATATCACTTTGTATGAGAAAACCTATGGAAACAAAATATTAACTTAACTGGTCTACTTAATCTAAAATAAAATACTAACTTAACTCAGGCAAATGTACTGTCTAATGCTCAGACAGTGGCACATAAGACAATCAACGGGTTAATAGTATAATTTCTTTAATAACCTCGTTTAATATTCTATCTTGTTTCCCTCAAAACCCTACTTGTACAAATCACAAAAGTCAAAAAGAACTACTTCCAATACCAAGAACGTCGATCCAGTTATTTTAGATTGATTGCGTAACACAAAGAGAGTAAAGGAATTAGAAAAAGAAGAAGGATTAAGGGCAGTAAAATTTACTATTTACAAATTTCGTAAACGGTCTAATTCTTTAAAAGAATTTTCGTCGTGTGGACTATTTATTTAATTTATTTTTTTTTGTTTTTGTCCGTAATAGTATTAATCCTTATCCTTTTAAATAGTCTATTAATTTTCTACATTAAATGAAGATAAAATTTGCTCTTTACACTGTTTCAAAATTTCTACTAGTTTTAGACAAAAAACGGTCTTTACAGTTGACGCGTCGCATGGGCTATAGGTAAACGACTATGTAGATAGATTCCTTATTTAACGTTCAGCAAAGCGAGGGCGGGTCGCTAGTCCTTTATTTATAAATAAATTCATTGTAAATAATTTAGTTAAGACGTACTTTTATTATCACTTTTCACTTTTAAGTTCAGACACCGCTAGTCAATCGCGTCGCGTAGTACCTATACGAGTATTTAGCACATAGTATTTTTTTTCTATATGTCTGTGATATACCATTTTGGAATCCTCATGATGAGCTCTTTAATTTGATACCCATATTGTAGCAAATAAAAAAAATTTTTTTTTTTTTTACTCCTATCTAGGGCGCCTCACGGCCGCCATGTTGGTTTTTGTTTTACGTCACATATCTAAGAACACTTGGGTAATTAAGACGAATCCAACGATACCCTGATTGTCGTCAAGCCGTTTCGAAGAAATGAGGTAATAAAGAATATTAGGCTCATACATACAAGATACGCGCGAAAAACATAACCCTTCCTTGGCAGTCGGGTAAAAAGAACATCAAAGAATATCATTTAAATTATAAATTGCACATCACAAACAATATTTTAGTTTGATTGTTTTGGCATTGTAATTTGTATATTTGTAAATATATGTAGTTTATATTGTATGTTTTATTCACAGTGTGGTTGCACAAGTTGGTGAAGCTATACTTATGCAGAGTAAGATTCTTGAGATTTTAATTCTTTACCCACATAAATGGTTGTGGTGTTAAAATAATGAATTGACTTTCTTGAGATCAAGTAATTTTCTATTACTCTGGTGTAAGTATAAGGTTAAGCTATGCCAAGGCACGGTTGTTCACAGTGGTGTTTGTCCACCCATGTCTGTACATTGGAACTAGCAGTCTACACATGGGTCACCATATCACGTACACCCGTACCCCTCTCCCGTACGGCTCCAGCATGCGTTCCAGAGCACCCAGCACAGCCCCAAGATGTTTCATCCAAAGGGGCTCAAACCGCACCTTGTAAGTACACACGTTTGCTTTTGTTTACAGCAGCAGTGAAACTGAACTTTTCATAATTCGATATTACCTATGTTGCAATCCCACTCATGATTACTGAGTGAATTGATATACATATAGGTTGGCACCATCATGACGGCAGGGTCGATGTCAATAAATGAAACACAAAGGGAAACAATTGTAAATTATTATTATATTCTAAATGTACGGAACACTAAGCTTGGTTTTCCACATCACTTGTTTTTTGTGTTTACAAAAGACACGCTTTTGCTTTCTTGTAAGTCTGCAATTCTACACAATTCACTTATATGTATTCTGCTTAAAATAGGAAGACACAGAAAGTACCTATTACTTTCTGTGTCTTCTTTCCTTATATTAATATCTATCATAAATTGAATTAAGACATTTATTGTAAAAATTTCGTCAGGATCCACGGGCGTATGGAACGCCAAATGACAGTCCTATTTTGGGCCGGGCATTATGCCTCACTCCTCGAGGCAGTCCGGTGCCAGGGCGAGTCTCCCACCTAAATGAGAAGTTCCAGGACTCATTGACACTAACATCCGATACCGATGCTCTGGTCGCCAAGATAAGCGCAATGTTCCCAACTGTCAGCGAGACACACATAAAAATTTTGCTGAAAAAGTAAGTTCCTTGAATTTTATTACATATTGCCTTAAATGTTTTATATCATTGCGATTGTACTAATATAGCGATTATGATGTTGAATGCATATTGCAATTGACATGAAGCTGATCGAACCGCGACTGCACTGCTACAATCTGTCTACAGGTACTACAATAGAGAAGCAGTGGTGATATCAGCGCTCCAGGTGGAGAAACATCCTATTACCACTCCCGGGCCTCTGACCATGTCGCCGTCTGCGGTGCGGTTGCAGAAAAGCGCTCCAGGTCTGCATTCTGCCTTACAGCTTGCTAAAGGCATGTCTGGCTCCATTCCAGGCTCCAGTCATTTCACACCGTTGACCGGTACACCACATGGTAAAATTCTTTCATTGGTATAGTTTGTGTACACTATTGTCTTACATGATAGCCATATCTATCATATTATTTCTTTATTGCTATTGTCCAGTTTAAATTCATTGCTTTCTTTTTGTGGCCCAAACTTCAACTTATTTTTTTTCATAATTGGGATATATTTATGCTTATTCAGTTTTATAACTTGTGATGTCAGACCCAGATATCCATAAATGTTTGGTGACCTAAATAAACCCATTACCTAAGGCAAAATCCCAGGAGAGATTTTTCATAGCAATGGGACAATGCAAAAGAAGGACATTTAGTTTAGTATTTATACTAACAAGTTATTAATTTAAGGTTAAATGTATCCTTATAGGTTCTCCATCACTACTACGACCAGCATCTGGGGCTTCCAGTTACTACGGTGCCAGGTCTATCGACGGTCAGCCGGCTCGACACCAAAGCCCTAAAATGAAGCTCAAGTATGTGTTACAATTGGGTACTATCCTCGGTCAAAAATAAATTATTACAACTTTTCAATACAATAAAATATTAAAAATAATCACACTCTCATTCATAAATTTGATGAACTATTTAATTTTCGATTTTTTCTAGCAAAATTTCTAGAAATAAGTCTGCTATTTGACGTCAAAAACTTATGACGTCATAATGCACTATTTCATACAAAGTTCATAGAAAATATCGTTTTTGACGTTTCGAAAAAAGTATTGAATTTGACTAATAGGAAAGTAGCCAATTTATAAAACAGTCAAGCGAGAGAGAAAGATGACATAACTTTTGCTCCCCAAAATGGTAGATAGAGAAAAGTCATTTGTCCAATGATTTGGACTCTAATTCATTGCAATGCAATCTAGTCTACACCTACTTTTGAAGGCAAATCCTCCGTTTAACGTCGGTTGGTGACCGACGTGGCGGCAAACATGTTAAGGGTGTATAATAATGATCAAACACTGAGAAATCCAATAGTATATTGTCTGACCCATGTGCGCTTACTCTTGAAACCAATCTCAATGCAATTAATTTCGACCTCAATAACAACTAATATCATTTAGTTTATCCAATATCGCAATACGGATGCAATGGGCGATAGTGGCAACTCAAAAGTACGAAATTTCACAATGTCAATGTCGATCGATCGGAATCGGATTCAAGAGTAAGTCCCTGTTGTAAGTTGGAAACAAATTAATAATTCGTTATTCGTCAATGCATGCCAGAGAAAAACGCTTCATGTTATGAATGACATCAAAGTGAATGTTTGTTTATCACTTAACAGTGATAAACATAGGACAATATTACTATTTGATATCATTGACGAATTTATCAAAATAATCTCTAAATTCGCTGACAGTATCTATATCAATGACGGATTTAGTTGCCTGAATAATTTAATTTAAATAAAGCTGCTGGACAGTGTACATGTTACAATCATGTTGGAAGTAATAGGTAGAAAATTGTCGGTGAAACGGTGGTTGAGTTTTCGTCGCCGATCACAACTGCTGAAAATAATGCCATCATGTGTTCACGGAAAAAAAGATAACGATATTGGTGACATTAAAGAAGAATACACGAAATATGATATAACTTTGTTGTTGAAAAGGTTTTTGTAGTGTCTGTTTATTCTTTAGAAAATTAACATACAGTTTTAATAACTTTTTCATAGAATTTCACTACTGGATATAGAATTTTGTGGGAAATTAATGTTCAAATTATATATCTTGTAAGTTAATCTATTGAAATTTATCTTACACAAACAATTTAAAACTTCAGGTACCTCAAGAGTATTTTCCCGAAGGCAGAAGAGACACTGATCCTAGATGTATTGGCGAACAAGGATAACAACGTGCAGAAAGCGAGCGAGGAGCTGATAGGCATGGGGTTCAGTAAGAAGGAGACTTTAGTGACCACACAGAAGAAGGAACCTACGCCGCAGCCTCAGAAGAAAGTCGTCACGATTATGAAGACTTTTGCTGAGAAGTGTGAATGTATGCATTATTTAATTAATATAACGTGTTGCTTTTTTTATTCTGAGGTAGAAGAATTCCCATGTTAGGGTACTTTTCCACCAGACATGTGCTATGTACCTATGCTACGCAGCTGTAATAGCTAAGCTGTGCTATGTGACTGATACTAAGCCATGTAGCTGTGCGAGGCACATGCGCAGCTTGAATATGCGATGTATCGACATCCATAGCACGCATCTTTCCATATAAAAACCATAGCTTAGCTGAGTCCGTTTCCACCAGTGCTAAGCTATATGTACCAATTAATATGATTGGTGAAAGCCAAACGCATCCTCAACAATGTAGCATAGCACATCTCTGGTGGAAAAGCACTTTAATAGGGGCCTATATCTTTGTATAATAGGCTCCTTGTTAAATTTGGCGCTTTTAGATACTGAGAAATTAATGAAGTCCAACACCATCCTAATATTTTTATGTTTAACACCTCGCTCGGCGCTTGCCAGTGGACGTATCAGTTGAACTCAAGTTTTATAATGTATAATTACAGTAAAAGAAAAACTTCAGAAGAAATACACTGGTATAGCGGAGAGAGTGATAGCCTTGGCGTTAGAGAGCGTGGACTATCATGAAGAGAGGGCAGAACAGATCCTGAATGCTGTGCTGCAGGATGAAGCAGCACCTAAAGCTGCGAAGGCCGAGGTCAAGGAGACGTTGAGACCAGCCACTGCGGAGCCGAAAAGAGGGTAAGATGCATGAGCTATTTGATGTTAGTTGATTAACTACGTGAAGTAAGCTGGGATGTTGAATATCTTCACACATTCAAATAAAAAAAAAGAAAACAAATCTTCATTTACCCTGTTTTATCAGTTAATTCATTATGACAATATCATGGACACAGCAATGATTTAGAATATCAGTCATGTTTTATCAGTTCATTCATTATGACAATATCATGGACACAGCAATGATTTAGAATATCAGTCATGTTTTATCAGTTCATTCATTATGACAATATCATGGACACAGCAATGATTTAGAATATCAGTCATGTTTTATCAGTTCATTCATTATGACAATATCATGGACACAGCAATGATTTAGAATATCAGTCATGTTTTATCAGTTCATTCATTATGACAATATCATGGACACAGCAATGATTTAGAATATCAGTCATGTTTTATCAGTTCATTCATTATGACAATATCATGGACACAGTAATGATTTAGAATATCAGTCATGTTTTATCAGTTCATTCATTATGACAATATCATGGACACAGCAATGATTTAGAATATCAGTCATGTTTTATCAGTTCATTCATTATGACAATATCATGGACACAGCAATGATTTAGAATATCAGTCATGTTTTATCAGTTCATTCATTATGACAATATCATGGACACAGCAATGATTTAGAATATCAGTCATGTTTTATCAGTTCATTAATTATGACAATATCATGGACACAGCAATGATTTAGAATATCAGTCATGTTTTATCAGTTCATTCATTATGACAATATCATGGACACAGCAATGATTTAGAATATCAGTCATGTTTTATCAGTTCATTCATTATGACAATATCATGGACACAGCAATGATTTAGAATATCAGTCATGTTTTATCAGTTCATTCATTATGACAATATCATGGACACAGCAATGATTTAGAATATCAGTCATGTTTTATCAGTTCATTCATTATGACAATATCATGGACACAGCAATGATTTAGAATATCAGTCATGTTTTATCAGTTCATTCATTATGACAATATCATGGACACAGCAATGATTTAGAATATCAGTCATGTTTTATCAGTTCATTCATTATGACAATATCATGGACACAGCAATGATTTAGAATATCAGTCATGTTTTATCAGTTCATTAAATGACAATATCATAGACACAACAATGATTTAGAATATCAGTCATGTTACACTTTTTATGGTGTGTATATGTTTTTTTTTTTATTTAAGTACATATTACGTTTATAGCATAAAATGGCACATATTCAACAACTACATAAATTAAATAACATATAAATTGTCATTTATAATTGAAATTATTGGAGTAAAGTTTTACTCAAATTTCTTATTTCCACTGTTGTATTTACTTTAACTACTGTTCTGTCTTCAAACTGACACGGTTGCTCGTTACATTAGATATTCTGTGCCTACAACCTATATCATACACAGATTCCTTATTTGACAGACATTTTGTTTGTCTTTTCGTATATTATTTTTCTTCATATTATTCTAACAGTAAGTGATCTGTGTATACTTTCTGAATTCAACCTTAATCCTAATGCTTTTTAGCTTCTCATACAAACGTGTTGCTGAAGTATTACATATCACACGACATTTTGTCGACCAAGAGAATTACTTAGATAAAGTTTTCTAAAAAAAATATTGAATTGATTGTATAGTACTTAAATTGTTTGTTTGTTTATTTAATCTCTTATTTTTAACAATATGATTTTCATTTAACGATATTTTAGCAACACTGAAACATACATACATGAGAAAATTATTTTTAATTCCGCGAAGTCGATGAGTACTTTAAAAGCAAATGAGATATAATTAACTATTTAAGTGATGTACATGTTTCCAAATTTAGTCATGATACGAAAATCCTGACCTTGGTTAAAAGCATTGCTTAAATTCTGATATGATTATTCATTATACAATATATACAAACATAACATTATAGTAAACTGAGTGTGGAACTAACATTGAAAGGGCTAAAAAGAGCGTATTTAAAAGTCATGTTTACAATACAACTAATTTTGAACGTGAGAATTTGGAATTGGCGCCTAGATGACCATAGTCACGTATACTTTTAGCTGTCGTCCATACATTGAATAATAATAATTACAATATCGAGTTAATCGTACGTACTCATCGCCTCCGCTCCTCGCGACTCATACAAATCGTGCGCCAGTTTTCACGCGGAGGTGCGCTCGCCGAGCCCGGTACCCGCGCCCCCCGCATCCCGCCGCATCAAGACATGGACCGAGCACTTGAAGTATGTTACTCTCGCTTGACGAAACTGGGTCTTATTTGTAACGCTGTAGCTTTTATTCTTCATTGGCAATTGGCAAGTCGTCTGGGTTTTCAAATTACATCCGTCTCCAATAATATTGATTGGATTTCATTTCTTGCTTTGTCATGTAAATCGTGGTGCAATGTTGTTGTGATAAGGGAAAATAACTTCTTCCTCATTAACAACTATTTGTCTGATTCATAATAACTTTTAATCATTCATTTATTCGTAACTGTTGAATCACGTGTCAAAAATATAAAGACAGCTTGTTACTCCTGTTGAATACTGACTAACTAGGTAATTTAATATTTATTTCTGAAGTACTATGATTCATTGTGGATTATCTATAATTGATTACTCGCTACTTAATGAAATATTGTTCAAGTGACATCAGTATCTAATCAATTAATGATTATTGAAATAACGTAGTATTGTTTCATATAAATAAAATAAACATTCTACATTTAGTACTTTGTCATCTAATCATAAAAATATTAGTGGAGATTTGGAATAAAAATCAAATTGGACCCAGCATCGCCCCTTGCTGAATCCCACATAGTGATGGTTCAAAATAAAATGTGTGTTTGATACAAAAACGTAATAAATGTTATTGTGAATGTATTTTGCGACCGTTTTGAGATTAGTTAGCCGTGTGGATTGTGTTTGACAAAGTTTCGTACAGCATGGTGTGTTTATGGTAGTCATAGGCTTTGTTCGACCCGTTCAAAAGCTTAATGGTGCAACAGTTGATTTTAGACCAAATTTTATTACCAGTAATATTTAAAATATATGTAGTAGATTTGTTGCGAAAATTGCTTTTGAAGGTTTATTGTTGGCGAATTGTAAATTTTAGTGATTTGAGGTAATGATATTAATTTTATCTATCTCACGTATTCTAGGTTTGGATACAAATTGTATTGGTGTTTAGATACGAATAGGAATGATTTAAAATAACGCGTACATTGTTTTGTGTATTTTGTATTTCGTTTAAATGGTGGTTTTGTGTGTTTTAAATGTTTCTTATAATAATAATGATCTTTACAGTGTATTAATCATTGCTTGCAGCATCATTGTATAGACCTTAATCTTGAGTTTTAATTAGATTTTGGTCACATTGAAATGATTGATCAAGAACATTCAGTTAGCGATAGATTTAGTAGATCAGCCTAAATTTTGTTAGTAGTCATCATGTTCATGACCATTTTATTATTATTTAGCTTCCTCAGAGTCACTTCCTACCAGTTATTTCAGAAGCACTAGCTTCGAGGTTTCCTTAGAAAACTAACTTCTGTAGTCGGTTAGGTGCATGTGTGTAGTAATATTTACTAAAACAATGTTTTTTTACTTCGAATGAACAATTCTTAAAACATTGGTTCAGATATTTGTGCACTGCGAATGTTGCAGGCCGATTTTGAAGACCAGTAGCAGCGTGGATGCCAAGTTCAAGTCACAGTATAGCTCGCCCACGAAAGGTCCTAATCCTTCGCTACGACAAGGACCGAAGGACAGTTTGCTACTGTATGTATTTAGACCGTAGGATCATGTGTATATGGATTGTTTTTATTTGTAGTGTTGAAGGGATAAATATAATTCAGATCTTTGGTATAATTGTGATTTAAATGTATGTGGAATGTGGTCTCTATTAATTGGTGTAGTTATAGAAGCGAGTCTTGTAAAACGTCTACTGTCGGTAGTCTGATGTCGACTTTATTCTTAATGAAATAAGGTTGGTAATTATTGTCTATTCACAAAACTTGTATTAACGAACCGCTGACACGCTACTAACCACCAATCACAGTACTTAATTCTAGCAGCCAAATCCACAAATCACGCTTGTTAAACTATTCAAATTTAAAAGTGCTAAAATAGTTTAAAGGAACCCTATTTTTCCTGATGAAATGTGTACAAATATAAATCTGTTCAGAATCTAGGTTAGATCCAAGGTTCTAAAAGATTCTTTCTACCAGACCTTCACACCGTATTTTTTATCATATTTCATAGAGTTTAGGTACTTGTCTTTTAAAGTTATCTGTGTTTTACTAATTTTAAAGATATGCTCTGAGATTATATGTTGCAATTTCTAGGGAGGACTATATTCCTTGGACGGGACCAGACCCTGATTTGCGCAGTGGCCAAGGTGTGAAGCCTGACGGGCCGGAGACCCGTGAAAGGCTCTTCTCTCTAGCTCGTGGCCCCTCAGGGCTCGCGAAAGGTGCCGCAGGACTCGCCAAAGGATCTCTATATCAGAAACTGAACAAGAAATCTGCAAAAATGTGAGTAGTGAGGAAACTTGTAGATTCTAGTTACACTAAATAATAATTATCGTTTCTTAAACTCTTCTAACAGAAGACTAATTAATGGATTGCACATTGAACGCACTAACAGATTGATAAACATGAACCCGTAACTTTTGGGTAAATTGTTTTACGAAATATGCAATTTTGTGCTTTAGTACACAATATCATCGTCGACAATCACAAGTATCAAAACCATTTTATTTTATAAGTAACTAGCAACTGATTCTCGTATTTCAATGTTTCAGAATCGGCTGAACGGATCGAGCTTACGACCCACCATCTTCGCGTACCACGTAATCTCTTAGCTTAGTTTAGTAAATTACTTACAAGAAGTACAGGTAGCGGTGACGTAATGTAATATACATATCTGCGCGGTTTCACTGGCTGCCAGGCTGCTTATAAACCTCTCAGCTTTGTCCTTTGAAAAAAAATATGAGCGTTAACTGTCCTATTATTGGACAGAGGTATAGTATAGTCATGTGTATTTGTTTTTTATTTCGCGAACCATTTGTTGTCTTCTGCCGACCCTCGTTGTCTACGGACCACCTGTTGGGAACCACTCTTCTAGAATTAGACAGAGACAACACTACAGAGCCAGTAAGCACTTATCTTCCATCTCACCTAAACTATAGTTCGCCCGTTCAGAGAATGCGTTCCTGACACGTCGCGATTGAACTGACGACGTAACTTTGTAATGGCGTTGCAGTTACGATAAAAATATGTTTGCTGGTTGTTTACCGTTTTAACCATTGATGAGCATTAAAACAACATTATTATATCAATAATCAATTAATGTTATAATTTTGTGCCAAACTTGTGTCAAATAACTTGGTAAACAATATTTTTCTAAATCTATACTGCGCTATTACAAGGTTATGTCAGCGCTTTATATTTTGTAGTGCTGTGCTAAAAACACAGGCAAGTATCGTAATCTGTTCTTATACAGGAATCGGATCGGATCAGATCGTAGTCTGATTAATATTCTGTACGCACATTAAAATTCAATGTTACTTTATTACATAGAAATACAGATTGTAACTTTGTAACAAAGAATAATTTTATTATATGAATATATATTTACAACACACAATAACAATTTTATTATATATTTTTGGTCTCCACTTAAATAACTAAAATATAAATTTTAAATGATTACGCCGAATTTAAAACGAAAATAATTAAATAAAATAATTTAATAATTTAATTTAAAATAATGCGGCGGATCATTTTGGAGGATCGGTTACGAACTCAGTGTTATGTTGTGCCCATCACTAGTCGTGACTAACTGATAGGTGTCAGGAACGTATTCTCTGAACGGCCGAAGTATAAATTATATTATACCACCGTCACTTGTGCAGTGTTTCATCTATCAGCAGGATTGGAATAAAATGACTTATGGCCGTTTTCACTAGCGAATTTAGAACGTAATTTGTAGCCCCATTTCTACCAGTTAATAAAAAGTCTGTCAAACTGGCTCTAAGGTTCCCGGTTCTTTAGTGCGAGTTTATTTTACGTTTAACGAAAGCCCGTTCGGCGCTGTAATTGGCCGGCTCCAATGAACCAACCAACCACCACTAAGTGTGGGAGAGCCATGCTTCGGCACGAATGGATCGGCTCGACCGGAGTGATAAAGGCCTCACAGAAAACCGACGTGAAATAACGCTTGCGTTGTGTTTCGTTGTATGAGTGAGGTTACCGGAGGCCCAATTGTTTCCTTCCCAATCCCCGATTCCCCAACAACCCTTAAATTCCCAACCCCCAAGAAGCTGGCAACGTACTTGTAACGCCACTGGTGTCCATGGGCGGCGGCGATTGCTTACCATCAGGTGATACGTTAGCTCGTTCGGCGTGTTCCATTAAAAAAACCAATCAATCACAGCGCCAAACCTCGTTTTGTTCTCGTTATTTTCATGCCATACCAACAGGGTTTTAGTCAATTTCTTGACAAAACCGAAGTACAGCTTTATTATTATTATTTCCACTTTATTCTTAAGAAATATCATCAAGATTTAGATTTCATATTTGTATTGTAGGATATTATATTCCACGCTCTTAGTCTTAATAAGTCATGGGAATTAGGCTTAAGCTGTCATTTAATTCAAAATCTTGTTGTTAAATGAAACGTAACACGCATTCAATTTGTTATGTTATAATGATCTCATTATTTTTTAATACATTCCTTGATAAGCTTTTGCTCAAGAAAAATATATCGATTAGAATAAGAGACATTCTCTAAAATTAATTCTTGCCTAAATAATGTTTAATGCTATTTTTATATGAACAGAAACTCAGCAAGATCCGTTTTTATATATCCTTGTTAGTTATAAAAGGCTAGAGTGAAATTTCCTACTCTAAAGAACCCTAAATCGTTTTTACTTCATATTGAAGAGTAGGTTCAGGTGGCAATGACTAAAACACTGTGAGCTCATCTTTGAGTGGTTTGAAGATTTAAACTTACCGAGGATTCGAGATATTGAAAGATAGATTGATAAGTATCAAGACACGAGTGTGGTCCAAGATTTGATGTGTTTGGTCATATTAGTTTAAGTCTTATAAAGGGGTTTACATAGCACACGAACCTTTAGGTAGATTAAACTCATACCGTTTTGGCGATTTCAATAATCAATTAGAAGAACTCCTTTGTCCCCTCCATCCAGCTCTATGAACGGACGCGCCTTCTGTATATAGTACAAATGTACACAGTATATATATACTAGACAGCTGACCCCATTCTCTGTTCCATCTAAATTAAATCCTCTTTTTTAACCGACTTCAGAAAAGTAGGTTCTTGGAAGTCTGTAATAAAATCGTTCGTCCACTCAATGTTGTGAACATTGAGTTTTCCATATTTCAATCTAGGTACGTTAATTTCAGTTAGATCGGTTGCTAGTATAATTTAGGATAAATATTGTTCATTGCCAAAATGTTTTTGTTGTGGTTTGTTTATTTTATATTGAATATGTCGCTTAGACTTTGAACTTTTATCTGATATACAAACGAAGACTCCAACTGACAAATGTCTAAAATAAGATTCTTTTTTAATGAAGTAAAATATCCGTTCCTACTCCTGCTTTTCTAGTCGGAGCCTCGATAAACCCGTTAGGTAGTCCGCAGATCCGGGAGTGAACGTAGGCTATGTTATAAAATTTTAAGTAGCTAGTAATCTTAGGATCCTCCTACGTCTCTCCTACTTTGAATTATCAATAAAATAACAGACTGTGTAAATAAATAGTAATTTTCAACATAAATTCTTAACCGCTTCTAAAAGCTTATAAACAATAAGTTTATAAGCTTTTAGAAGCGGTTGCGCCCACTTTCTAATGGGAATATATAAATCTACCCCGGTTCCAAACTTCGTTTTGATACCTTCAGCAGTTTTGACGTTTCTGTTTGAGAGTAACAATAACAAGCAAACATATGAACTTTCGTTTTCACAATTAATATTAATAAGACTAACGATATAAAATTAACAAGCCAAAACAAAAGTCGATAGACTTGCGTTGTGCCCTGTTCTTCCGATGCGAAAGTATTTGCGTTATTAAATAGATGTAATTAGTAATTGTATTGTAATTACTATATCAGGGAATCTTTAATCCGGCCATTGAAGTGTATGGGGAAAATGTTTAACGGTCAATACCTAACTATCTGTACATTTGCCTGCTAGAGATAGAATTTTGACACATTTTGTATGGAGCTTATGTCAAACAGTGAACAGATAGATAGGTTATTGAAATTGGCCTTAAATGAGTGTAAGAATTTTGAAATATTTTGTGGAATGATACGAGTGAAGAGAATGTTAATAAGCTAAGCGGATAGACAAACGTGGCACTAAATGTTGTAAAACGAATCTTGCTTCTATTACATATACAATAAGAACGTTTTTGGATAATAAATTGTGTAGGATATTTCAAATGTTCATATGGACTGTGGCCATCGAACAAAGAGTTTGGGCAAAAGCCATGTAAACTTGTAAATCACGCAAAAGCTTACTTTATTAATATAGCCGTTATAGTTGATTTTTCAGAGGCAGTTTCAAACGAATGGAAATACTAAAGAAAAATGAACTCGGTAACAAGGCGATACAGTTCAATATTCATTGGCTTATAAGACTCTTTGTTCGACAGTACACAACCATATTCCCAAATAACCAAAGTAGCAAATTAATAAAACAATACTAGCCATAGACATAATTACATTACATTATATAAAGTAAGTAGTAGGTGTACTTATGCAAATGGATAATAATAATAATTTAATTATACTTTATAGAAACAATTTTACAAAACCATTCTCCTTAAAACGGCACAGGGACATAATTCTGTTTGTTTAGTTTTTAAACACAAAATATAATTATATGATTATAGGGATATTTATGAAACACCAAAAAACTGCCGCACTCATAGACATTTAATGATTACTTAAACTTTTCCTTAGTAATGATTTTGTTTTGAAAACAATTGCTACGGTTAAATATAAACAGGTGCATTAAAGAAAGGAACCTCAAATGGTAGCATGTACTTTCATTGACAGATAGTAAGATCAACATAGAAAATGGCAAGATAACATTGTTAAATTAAAAATAATAAAAACAAGACTGGGTCACATTAATTTCAAAGTATCTGCCAACAGATTCACCCGGTTGAAACTAGACAATTTGAAAGACACATGGCGTCATATACATATTATCATTAGAGTATTATAAATCACGGACCGCGGCGAAACAGCGTGAAATCGAATCAAGAATATTTTTTGTCTGCATACAGTACGCGCGAGAGTGAGCAGAGACGGCACTAGTGTGTCAGAGAACATAAGCACCATTTAAGATTCCTTTGTTTAATAAACCGAGTTATAACCATTAAAGGACTCTGAGTATGGCGGTAAGGCAGCATCGCTATACAAATGGTACAAACGTTAGTTGATTAGAAAAGAATAGAAAAGTCATACCATCGTTATACATTCATGTCAATCATATACATACACATTTTTGTATCCATATGGATGCTGTACAACAATATCTGACGTGTTGAAGTTATTGTTTTATACAGCCTACCATTATTAAAATACTGCTTTGAAAAGTCACAATATTACACGTTTAATGTCAATTAGCTCTTACCACCGAGCTGACATTCGCTGCTAATTAGCACACATAAATTATTTTTATATATATTATACTATAATAATATATAATCGTTTTAGAAGTTATTGAATACTATAATGTCAGTGCAATATCGTTATCGAGTCGTTTTGATATTAATCATAATATTTATGCACGGCTAGAAAAATCAGCCAAACTTAGACTTTATTTCTATTTTCGTAAAAAACAAGCGACACGTAGGTATGTAATTGTGGTAGATTTTGTGTACACTGTTCTATGTACATACTTGTGACGTCATTAGCAATGACAGTTAGAGAGTTTGTTCCCGGTGATTATTGCATTTTTTTAATAATATACACGAACAATTTGACTTCCCTTTTTCATAATTTAGTATTAACGGCTGTGTTTATAAAAGATAAATAAGTATTCCTTCAGTATACATTTCTTAATATGATGGTTTCGAAAGTATTGTAATATTTTGTGCCAATTTTATCATTCATACATCTAGATGTTGTGTAATGTAGCGTGATAATATGTCCACAGTACCGTCATCGATGTTATGTTACAGGTCTGACTTCCATGTTATGTTTACACGTGCAATATGTTAGTTTTTACTATAGGTAATCGTTCGAATAGATTCGATGGAAGGCGTGGCTCTTTACCGGATGAATCGTTTCTACTATATTTAAAAGTATATTTAGAATCAGGTTTCATCTTAACTTAATGTTCCCATATGTTTATGGGTGTTGCATAATTTTAGAAGAGTAGATTAATTTTGTCATCTGGCAAGACTATAAGATTAATTTAATCTGGCAACACTAGACAAGTAATCATTCCAAATGTATCTGTAGTTAATTGTAGTCTGCTAGCCAAATGAAAATCTGCTGAATTTGGTGCAATATAACGTAAAGAACACGTCTTCTAGTATTCTAGTTGGTATTCTTATGACAAAATGTAGTTGTTAAGTGTTAAATCAAATTTAGACTTCGGCCATAATGACATATCTTTTGAGGCTCAGTCTCTCCATGATCTAGTTGAGAATCTAGTCAATTAGGATAATATTATTACGTAGCCACGCCACATTATTTTTGTGAATTATTGTCTCAATAAAAATATTGGTTTTGTCCATTGAATACTTGTTTTATTGTGTTACCGAATTAATAAACATCCTTTTCTCCTGGTCTCTTTCTTGTCAGGCACATGCCATCATGTTGATAACGTTCGGTAAAAAATACCCTAGTGCAGAAAAATATGTAGGTACCTACCGTAAAACGGATTGAACAGAAATCAAAGGGTGAATAATTAATTGACAGTTCGACTATAACGATCAAATATGATGATGCTTTGAGTAATCCTATCTTAATCATACATACCTACCTATATTGACATTGAAAAGGTAGAATAAAAAAATACTTAGTTTATTTTATGGAATTCATATTAATTAATTATACTCCATCGTCGCCTAAAAATACAGCTTCGTATCACATCCCGTGGCATCCCGCGGCGTGTTGTGGCATCCCGTGGCGTGCCGTGTCGTGGCATCCTGCTGAAAGCCCAGCCACTTTTGCATCGATCAGGGGGCCTACTCTCTAATTCAACGAAAAACGAAGTTTCGTCCGAAACTTCGCAGATTGCATACTACAATTCTATTTATTGCGAACTTTTGTGAAGAAAAATGAACGAATTAAATGAAGATAAATAAATAGTTTTTGATATGAAATTAAAAATAAAACGTTATTTCAAGTAATTCTATTAGTAAATCAATACAACCTACGGCCGAAAATTAAACGAAACTTCAGATTCGAGAACCGGAGTAGGCCCCTGATTTGCTTACCGTGTTATTCGAAGTAGGGCAAGTGACCCGGTTGTGGCCACCGACCCCTTTGTGGCCACTTGGGCCTTCAAATATTTATAACTAAGGCATGGACAAATAAATTACTCTGTTATGTACAGTATTTAAAATATTGAATATTGGAGACACTGATACCGTTGGCAGCTTTGATGTGTCAAACTTCACTTCGATGCAACAAGTCATTCTTTTTAGTTGAGGGTGAAATTGTTAAGATCTTAACAAAAAGGCTAAGGCGAGCGGGTGAGGATTTGGTTTTTATTTTTTTAATATTTGCTTATTGTTTGGATGTTTATGTTAATACTACATGAAGAATATATTGTCTAAGTGGAACTAAAGTTATTTTGTCGCCATATGTTTCTGAAGTGGGATTATTAGAAGGTGGCCACTAATGGAGACAAAATTATGAATTTCTCCATCTTTGGCCACACGGCTGGCCAAAACTTTTGTACATAAACGCCCCCTTCTAGTCAATTATCGTAATTTATTTATTATTTTTCCTTGGCTTTACATATCAACAAACACATCAACAAAGGGAGGTCAGTTTACTTTGCAGCTTTTACCAACGTCATATAAATGTTGATCTCTTTATTTGTAAGTTAAATTCAAGTGAAGTAATAATATTTCATATTTTCCAGACTAAATGAAAACCATTGTTTCTAAAATGTCAAATTTAATTAATAAATTTTGATTACTTTTATTGTAATTTTTGATGGCCAGAACTGGCACACGACCGTGGCCAGAAATGGCACGAATCTGGCCAAAAATGGCACAAACTCCCTTTTTTTTTTTCTTTTTTATACAGTTATTTTTTTACTGGACGTTCTTTAAAAAAAGGGTTTTCTTAGGCAAGATTAATACATGTTAAATGACTTTTTACAAGAAATATGTTCGTGATAACAAAAACTATAAGTTAAGAAAGCCTCAAAGTCGACAAAATTCTTAAAGCGGCCACAACCGGGTCACTCACGATAGGTTGTGTCGCATACAGAACATCTGTTGTGTCGTTATGGTTGACTGGGATAATAGCACTTCTAGCTGAAGATGAAGAGAGACAAATAAGAATTCTACAACTTGTTTAATGATTTGAGATACGACATGCGAAAATTCTATGATTATTACTAGCAAATTAAGTTTTTTTAACGTGGTTTCCCCAGTAGGCCCACGAATCGTTTAACTGCATAAAGATTATTCGGGTTGATAATGTTTTTGGAGTGTACTTAATTGTTAATTTGATTTCTTTTAATACTTTAATCTGATTTATACCCGTCATATTTAACTTCTACAATCATGTCTTCTGCGATTTTTACTTACTTCTACTTTCTCAGTACACAGTTTCACCCGATGATCAGCTCAAATTGACCGTAGCATGATGTGCCTTCCTCAATAAATGGATTATCCAATATGAAATAAATTAGGTATTTCAATTCCATCCAATAGTTCCAGAGATTAGCGCCTTCAAACAAACCAACAAACTGTTTTTAGCTTTATCACCATCATCTTCCCCTCAGGAGTATCACGATGGTACGATTTTTCTTTAATAGGGATTATGAATCGTTTGGGAAAATTGCACCCACAAAATTATATTGTATTATGTTTAGGGATTAGATCACAGACATACCTATAATAGAAGCCTTCTATTATACGTTAATGTGGATTAGATCAGGAAAAAATTTGGAGATACATTTTGATGAGAGTTGGTAACACTGCTATAATTGTCAACGGCAACGGCCGAAGTCCGGGTGGAAAAAACACGTTTTGAAAATGTGTCTTTTATTTTATAACCTTTGATACATAAATGTAAATAATTGTATTTATTAATAAATGAATTACAAGTAAAAAATCGACGCCAATATTGAAATATTTTATTTACTGAAGGATGAGACGTTATTTCAACGGCAAATAAAAACACTTACGATTGACAATTGAAAATAACATTAAAATCTCAGTACCAACTGTGTAAACGGCGTTTGAAGCATTCGAGCTATTTATAAGCATTACATCAAAGTATTGATATTGTGTTGAATTTAGTTTATTCTTTATTTAAAAAAAATCTATTAAATTAAGGTCTACCACCTTAATTATTAAAATTCTACCTACCTATTTTTAATCTTGGATTCTACAATTTTCTACCGATTTTCGGCACATAGCATAATCTACTAATTTTCTAAAACTGGGGTTGGCAACATTGCCACAGAGTATGCTAATATGCTTGTATGTTTAATATTTATTTACGTTTTATAATTTTTAGCGAAACGTTGAAGACTGACGCAGCAGTGCGACTGTATTTTAAATAAAATTTCACAAGAAAGAAAGAATATAATAGACATGAGCGGGTAAGTCAATTTATAATAATAATTGTGAAAACGCTAAAGCATTTCTAGCGACCTTTATTGCGTTTTTGAAAAAAACACATGTGTTTTATAGAAGCGTCACGCTTCTGCCATTTTGTAATGCTAATAAAATTCAATGTTTTGAATTAAATGGAACTGTTTAAGATAATTAAGATCATTTTCATACATTATTTGCTAATAATCACGAGTTTTAATTGATAGTATTTATATTTCGCCAGAACCAAAACCAAATACACTTTACCGGCGTTTGTTTTTGTTTGGTTCTGTTCAATTACATGCTACGTTACGCATGCGTTTGTTTATAAATATATTTTGAATTTCGATGATTAGGTACGGCTAACGACAATTCGTTCGAGTGAATTGATAAAACATGTGTAATCGCGATTAGTACTGGTACATAATATAATATTAAATATAAATTGATTTGGTTAGGCACCTATATAAAATGTTCTTTAGTATGGCTGCCATATTTATCAAGTGAAAAGTATGTAGGTAACAACATTTTGTGTTGAAGGGGTTGGAGGAAAATTATTTTAATGTGTAAATATATTTTATTTATACAACCTATGTTTCAAGTCATTACTTCATTTTAAATCTGTTAGATCTATACATATGTAGGTATATTATAAACTAAGAGAATTACATAAAACAAATTAGACAAAATGTTAAAATAAATAAAACAAGCAAAACTAAACCATTGTTAGTTACTTGTAATATTGACAGAACAAAATTTAATTACTAATAGTAAATAAAATTCCTTAAATAGTATTTCTTCCAATGACCTTTTATTACAATGTAAATATCAAAATATTGTATCTCTCCAACCACAAATAAGTTGTTTATTTTGCAACAATTTAATCTCTGGTCTGCGGAATATGACATGCAATTGTAAACACATTGTGCCTCATGCAGATCTGCACTCCAGCATACTATGTGTTAACTTTTATTTTTTAGGGTTCCTATTAAGGTTATTAAAAGTAAAGAGTAAAGTGACCCGTAACTTACTTGCCACCTCATCCGCCAATTAGCGAGTTTACTTGACGGTTAAATCTAATTACAGAGTTTGAATATGTCGATATGTTGCCTGAAAATGTTTTTTTATGTATTCCCTGCGGCAACAGACATCAACAATTCGTGTCTTTAAATCCCGTGTTGATTAGACTTGGATAAAACTGATGTTTTGGCTAGAATTTGTTTATCTACACTAATATTATAAAGAGGAAAACTTTGTTTGTTTGTTTGTTTGTTTGGTTGTAACGAATAGGCTCAAAAACTACTGGACCGATTTTAAAAAATCTTTCACCATTCGAAAGCTACATTATCCACGAGTAACATAGGCTATATTTTATTTTGGAAAAAAATAGGGTTCCGTAAGATATTTGGATTTTTCGGACACAAACTGAAAAAAATCAACCAAAGAAGTTACTTATTTTGCGTACGCTGCCTAAACTACAAAAGATAGAACCATAAAATGTTATAATTAATTGTAGATCTTATAAATATCTACAAAAAAGTCCGCGACACACTATACCTATCTATGTCGAGTGAGGCACAACAACCACATTTTTATTTAAAAATCTTGAATTTTTTTTGGACTACATTTAAACGCGTTTATTTTACTCATGCTATTAATCCTTATCAAAATAAATTATTTCATTATCATACATACATACATATCGTCACGCCCTTAATCCCCGAAGGGGTAGGCAGAGGTGCACATTATGGCACGTAATGCCACTGTGTACACCCACTTTTCACAATTTATGTAGTAAGTCCCATGTAATAGGTGGTGAGCCTATTGCCATATACCGGGCACATTTCCAGACTCCGTGCTACCACTGAGAAATTTTCGAAAAACCGAAAAAAGCCCAGTAATACTTCGCCCGACCCGGGAATCGAACCCGAGACCCCTTGCCCGGCAGTCACACTTGCAACCACTCGGCCAACGAGGCAGTTATTTCATCATTAAGTACAGTTTATATTGAAAATATTTGGTCTTTGAATGATTAAAATTGGACGTTTGGTTTTGAAGTTGTGGTGAAATTAAAATATTACGATTTCTGCTGCACGGCCCGTTGCGAAGTGGACGTCGCCAACGCCAGGGGTGCGCGTGCGGGAGAGGGGTGTTTAGATCTATGAGTAAGGTGGGTACCTTCTCAGCGCGGCTCATATTTAATATTATAAATGCGAAAGTAACTCTGTCTGTCTGTTACGCTTAGGCCGTTACGCCTAAACCAGTAAACCGAACATTTTGATGAAATTTGGTACAGAGATAGAACATAGGCTACTTTTTATATTATATATATAGGGAATAAAAAGGGTAGAAGGCGTTTTAATTTTGACCACCAACCACGCGAACGAAGTCGCGGGCAAAAGCTAGTAGAAGTATATGTACAGTGAACTAAGTATCAATAAAATTTTATGAAACAAAGTAATTCCTAAAATATAAAGTATGACAATGACATTTAATTATTTAATTGAATCATCTCCGTATCATGGGTTATTAAAACTTTCCTAACTAAACAACATGCACATTACATGTCACACACACACGCACACGCATGTCGTAAATGTCAGCCAACCCACCAATAACAACGTCTGCCGAGTAATGTTGACGTAGTATCGAACGAATGTAATGTACAATTTGTGACGTCATCCGCTTAACCGGCAAGTAGATCCTCAGAGCTTTAATTTTGCTCGTGAAATTGACAAAAGTTACTCGTAAGTTTTACTTGCCAAGTAACGTTAATCAACAAGTAACTACTCAACACTTTACTTGGAGATGGTGAAAGAGGCCCTAAACCCCAAACTCTATAGAGCTCTGAGTATAGAGTATAGCTCTGAGTTCTTTCTTTAATTGTAGGATGGCTGCATGGTGCCATAATTATGTTAACCAAGCCAAATCTGCTAAATCACAATAGATTTATGTATTGTGAAGGCTCTGTTGCGTTAGTTTTGGCTCAAGCGAACCGTTGAATATCACTACATTATGTAATATAAAGTTGCTCTCTGCTGTCTGTCCTTATGTATGTTTAGATCTTTAACGATTTCAATCCATATTTATTTATTGATAATGATTTGAGAGGAAGGTTTATAATGTATTATTAATGTGTGCTAAGGTGCGGGCAAAAGCTACCAAACTAATTAAAACCTCGAACAAAAAGAAATTGTTCCCACTTATCAACATTTTAGACAGCATATTGTGGGTTATGCCATTAAATAGACACATAAAGTTGAGTTGCACTCGCCCTAGCCTTCTAAATAGGAGCTGATGTATTTTAGTTAATAAACTATTTTATAGAATTTGATAAAACATTCAATTCATCTTCATTCAGCCGTCTACTATGGCTATGGAATTCGAAGCTTTGAAGAGCAAGGGGACTGACAGGATTGTAATTATTTTTACCAAGTTTACCATGTTCAGATATTTTATGTACAAGTAACTATATTATACAAATACAGTTTTACAGTTATGAATTGCAAGTTATACTTACTTTGAGTAATGTAGTAAGCTAAGCAGAGAATTGTATCTAATTTAAGTCTTCTATATTTCAGGTCGCGTTCGCGTCGTGTACAAGCTCAGAGAAAGTTTCCTCAGGGCGCGTATGTACCTCCAAACGCAGCAGTAGTGCCACCGGTGGATAACAGACGCGATGCTGTCCACAACGCGCCGAATGTGACCATCATTAAAATGACTGCATCGAACTTACTCGACGTCGTCTCACTTCAAGGTCAGTGTTCAAAACAAGTACTAGTAGTTCATAATGGCAGACTGCGGAAAATGCAGCGTTATGCATATATTCATTTAAAATTTTTAAAGACATAATATAGCATCTTAAGCAACACATATGCCAGAAAATCAATATATCTATATTAATATTATAAAGCTGAAGAGTTTGTTTGTTTGATTGTTTGTTTGTTTGAACGCGCTAATCTACAGAACTACTGGTGAAAACAATGTATGGCAATCTAGTTTGTCTTAATGCTTTCTACAAAATTGTCCACGACACCATATTTCTATCTTTTATATTTTATCTCTTATACGTCTTTTATTGCGTTAAAATTTTTTTTTTCGGCTTACTTACTTTGGTTAATTATTTAAGCAACAAAATATTAATTATTATCAAAATAAATTATTTCAGTATCACAAGGACATCATACAGCATGTCAAGATTTGCCATTTACAGCATGTCAATAGGTAATACAGTTTCGGAGATAATGTAAAATTACTAAAAAGCAAAATGCCGCTAGCACAATTATTAACACGCTTTGTGCGGACGTTTTATCTATTCGTCCATAGATGGCGTTCTGCAAATACGTCATTTTTCTGAATTCGGTATACGTTTAGTATGTTCTGGATAATGAATTGTAAAAAAACGGAATTACAGAAATTCAATTACGTTTATTTCGGTATACGTTTAGTATGTTCGTACTTCAAAATAATCGGTAAATATTGTAATTTCTTTACGATTGTTTAGTATTGTATATATATAAGCATTAAATTAAATAAGTACCGAACTTGAACGTGCGTTCGTTCGTTCGTACGTATGTGACGTACGTAGCTGAAGCAGATTAGAATTTATTGATATGTGACATAAATGATTTAATGACATCATCATACCATTTCAACCTGAAGGTGCCGTAAAAGGCAACTAAGGGACTAACCTTGAGCAGACAAGAGAATTTCGGTAATCTTCGAAATTACTGATCCGATTCCAAAAAATATTTTACTAATAGGAAGCTACAATAGCGCCGAGTGTGATCTTATGTTAAAACAAGAAATTTTCCGCGGACGAAGTCCGGGCAGAAGCTAGTAAATACATAAAAGTAGAAAAATCATTGCATCGCATTGTGCTGTACAACTGATAAATATTCAAAATGTACAGTGTGATTCTGAATAGTTTATTCTTTGGTTTCTTTAAGCTGCACAACCTGGCAAACCATACTATTTTTTTTCAGAATATAGATATTTATAACTCTTGTAGCATTTAGACAGCTAAATTCTGCATAAATGAAGACTGTTAGTCGCCAAGGAAATTGACCTGTAGTTGGTCTTGTCTGCCATATCTCCTGTCCTGTTCTTAGGTATGGGTACCACCAAAGTCCGCATCAAGTCATGAGGCAGGTATGCGTGGCTCATACATAAATTAAATAACATGGCAAGCACTCGGGGCAGGCCTGCATATCTAAGATGTTCAACACTGAGCCCGTCATGGCCGGGAGATCTACCGCCTGTCATTTTGGTGATAGCAATTTTTGGGTACTACGTAGTACCCCAATTTTTATATCCTTTGCAAGGAAGACGGTGGTAATGTCGTCAAGGCAGGCGTCGAACTCCCGACTCGCCGGGCCCAGCGGAGACTTAATGGAGTAATAGTCTTTGAACATATTAGCTATCTCCTTTGGAGTGTATAGACCCTCGACTCCTACAGGAATGCTAGGCTTAATGTTTGCACTATTAGTACATTTCCAAAACTTTTTAATATCCATTTTAATTTGATCCTGGTGTTTTTGGCACCATTTCAGCTTACTCTTAAATATTTTACGTGTTTCAATCATTTCATTAAAAAATTCACTTTGTGTTGGTTTACCATTAAGTACCCAAGTTCTAAACTTTAGCCTAGCAGTCCTGTAAGCTTCGCTCACATGATTATTCCACCCTGCCAGCACCTTTCTACGACTACTTTTATTTGGTATATAATAGGAGGCGCAAGCCGACTCAGACAAAATATCTACTATACTACTATATAATTTGTTTATAATTTGCTTATGACTATTTAAATTACAATGCTTACCACTACAGTGCTGAAAATCTATTGGAAAGTCAACATCTTTTAACTTAGAGTTACATAAATTATAATATAAATTAATTTGAGATCCATTTCTATTCCGTGGCGCGATTCCAACACACCCTATTCCGTGGCGCGATATGACACAGTTCCCTGACGCCATCAACTGATCGTTTTATACTTTTACAATAAAATGATATGAAGTTCGTGTTGTGAATATCCATAATGATGAGTTGATAATATTTGTCTATTTTATTCGCCGACTTTGACGGTAGTTCTATATGGTCTGAAACGTCGTCGGGCCAGACTTCTGTACTCAAAAACATATTTAAGGCGTCTTCTTCACGATTAATTTATAGGCGTTATATGGTTTTTCTATTTTCATTTTAATCTTCTGTATAGATACCGATTCCTTTGTTTTGGCAAATATGTAATCAACTATATCATTTTCCGACGTATCCCTTTTTTTACATTTAATGGGTCGACGTTTGGCCGCTATCTCACCTGATGGTAAGTGATGATGCGGCCTACGGTGGAATCGTGCATCCTTGTGTACATTCGACAAAAACAGACTTAGTTTTATTTCAGCCGGCTTAAATTTGTCATCTGGTCTGATGGCTGCCTTGCCCTTAACACCTTCATGTCTATTTTTTTGTCTACGCTTGTTTCTCGACTGGTTGCAGGTGGCTTCAGTGTTGGTTGTTATGTCCTCAACATGCATTGTAGAATAGTTGTCTTTTATGTTTCGGACCTCCGATTGTAAAAGCACAATATCCTTTAATAATCTTGTTACGTCGACATGGTCGAAAGTAACCGGCGATCATTTCTGCAGTTCCCGCGCCACGAAGATGGGAGTTTTATCCGGATCTGTGCTCTTTAAATAAGCAAATGATATCTTCAATATCTTTAAATATCGTTCTTTGTTTTTGCTTCTCGAAATATTGCGTGTAGTGGTACTAACCGAATCAAATAACAAGTTTTTAGCTTCAGTTATTTCTGCACCAGAGAACGCACTCACTATTATTCTTATTAAACTTTCTTCGTCCATAACGTCTATTATGTTTTGCGTAAAATATAACAACTCGTTAATCACTATATTGCACTGTGTACACTTAAAATATTGCGCCCTTTGCGCCGCCATTATTTCTGGGGGAGACTTTAAGCAAGAGAAGCGCATTAATTCTCTTTTCTTTACCTCGAAGTGGTAAATGTTATGAATAATAATACTAGATGTCTAAGTAACTTATAACTGGTTATTGAAGAAATACAATGTTTTATGCAAGAACATCAAGCCTATTTTATAATGAACTAGCAAACTCGGCGAACTCCGTTTCGCCACCAATGATTTTCCCTGTTTTCCTGAACATCAAGCCTATTTTATAATGATTGACAAGATGTCTAACAATGTAACATGTTAAAGTCAAACAAATTCATGGGGAAAAAGAAAGTGAACAGGAGGATTAAGAAGAAAGTGCTTAAGTAAGTAAGCTTAATAAAAACCGGCCAAGTGCGAGTCGGTTTCCCCCATGAAGGGTTCCGTAGCAGCAAGTAGATGACATAATATAAAAGTTATAAAATAACTTGCTTTTACATAGTGTTAGTATGAAGGACATGGTTATATTGTCGTTTTTTGAAAATGGAATATTTCTTAAAAGCTAATAATGATATATCTCGTTCAAACCAATTTTCGTTAAAAATTGCCATTGAAATTCCCAACATATATTTTTTTAGTTTTCTCACTCTCTTATTTGAAATGTTAGAGGGGTATTCCCTCGGATACGCACTTTTCCACTGGAAGCGTCTATCTTTTAAACTATTTATTTGACGATTTATAAAAGGTATTTTAATCATTAACTGAATGCAGTGTATGGTGATACATGTGTATATAATGTGCTGGTGAGTGGTGATATTGTGTGTTTCAATATCTAAATTATAATAATGAGTGCCTTATCCTTGTTGTCGAAGAAACGAAATTATTTTCTACGGGGACTGTGCGTGTGGGATGAGGCGTTACTTAAAAAAGGTAATATTACTTATTCATTATTCTAATTAAAAGTACTGCAATTATAGGTATACTTTGCTAACAGATGGTGTACCTAATTCATTTTTTATTTTTTTCTAATAATGTTTGACGTACTTGTACTCTCTCTGTACTTTTAACGATCTGTTTATACTGGTAGATCTAGCTATGTGCACTTCGCAGCTCCGAAGTAGGTGCCTAGTTAACAAATGTGTAAATAGTTACCGAGGCCCCTATATTAATCTAACTTTATACGCGAATATTGATTAATGTTTTAAAATAATTGATATTATTATATTATTCAAATTAGATAAGTACGTACTAGGTATCTAGTTGCTTAAAACTATGATAGCTCATCGGTTTTATTTTTCGAGATTAATCCAGATAGACAGGTGAGATTTTGCCTACCTACTTCAAATTCCTGTGCACGCCCGCCCTGACTGAATATCATAATCTTAATTATTATGCTTGCATACCTATCCACTATATTTAACATTCACATTTATTTTCAGGTATTTCCCATTACAACTCCAAGCCCGGCTGTCTAAAATGAACATCAAAATGAATACTTAGAGGATCTGGAGGTCTACTCCGGTTCTAGAATCCGAAGTTTCGTCAACGAACGAAAATTAAACGAAGTTTCGTTTGTGACCCTACTAATATTCGTAAACGAATGAAATGAACTAAAATAAATAGGTAGGATATTTGAAAATAATAAAAAAAAAACTTATTTCCAAGTAATATTGTTATAATACAATAAATAATTTTGTAAAATTTATATTGAAAACCATAGATAACAAACAAGAATTAACTTTTTTTGTTCAGATTTATTATACGACTTAATTAAAAAGTTTTAAGATTGGCGGTAACATTTTTATATTGTAGAATAATGACAAGTAAATTTGTATTATCATAAATCATAACATAAGTAAGTTTAAAAATAATAATGAGTTATGGATATTGAAATTTCGAATAAAATATTTTTTCAGAAATAATTTCAATCTTGATCATTGATATTTTTGACGGTGACATTTAATATTATTCAAAATCAATTTATGAAAGATTTTATTTAGTTTATAAATGTTTTTATATTAATAAATTGATACATTTCAAAATGTCGAAATGCCTCAAACTTCGTTCGTTCGGACGAAGTTTCGCAAGAAAATAGAATTGTAGTAGGAAACATGCTAAGTTTCGGACGAAACTTCGTTTTTCGTGGATTTAGAGTAGACCTCCTGTAGGGCTACTCCGGTTCTCGAATGCGATGTTTCGTTTAATCTTCGGCCGTAGGTTTTATTGATTTACTCATACAATTAGTTAAAATAACGTTGTCATCGGCTACGGAACTTGCCATTACGGCGCTCAAAAAGTGTACAAAACACGTATTTGTTAGAATTGTTATGTTTATTAATTAATCTATAATATAAAAATAAGTCGGGTTTTCCCTCTTGACGCTATAAACTCCCGAACGAACGAACTGATTTCGACGGTTTTACATTTGTTGGAATGGCCTCGGGTTCCGTGGGATTTATAGCACAGAAAATTAAAGAAAAAAATCAAGAGAATAGCAGGAAAACAGGGAAAATCATTAGTGGCGAAACGGAGTTCGCCGGGTTTACTAGTATGTTATGAAATTAATGTGAATTATGATAGAAGTCTGAGTATAATGTAATACGATTGATTTAATGGATTTTAGAAATATACTAATGCTATTTACTTTTGTTCTTAGTTACTTTTAATTATAATCTAATATCTAATCATAAAATATACTGATTAAAATCTAAGTCGATTGTTTTTATTTTTATACCCAACTAGCTACTTCCGCGCGGTTTCCCCCACTCTGCTTGGCTCATATTAGTCATAGCGTGATGTTTTATAGCCTATAGCCCTCCTCGATAAATGCACTAGCCAATACAAAAATAATTATTCAAATCGGACCAGTAGTTCCGGAGATTAGCGATATCAAACAAACAAACAAACTCTTCAGCTTTATAATATTAGTTTTTTTTTTAAAACGTTGCCTCGCCGTACGATTTTCTCCTGTGTCGTGGGTGCGTTTACAAACATACAAGTTCACATGCACATGACACCCAGACCCGAAACAACAATTGGTAGATCACACAAAGTGTTGCTCCGTGCGGGAATCGAATCCGCTACCCGTTGAGCGGCAGCCAGTTGCCAAGCCACCGCACCAACCGTGCAGTCAAAGTATAGATACCTATTTTTGATTTTAACACGTGCTATGGATGCGTGTTTAATGTACTGCGACGATGCAATGCCTTACATAACAATCAATCTCTTCCCCACAACTCAACCGTAATAAAGAATAACCTTTTATTTGCATATATGATTTTAAAAATTGTGATTCACTTGGAATATTCTCCTAACATGATTTAAAATTAATGAACACTGTTATCTAAAATTAATTTAAATTGACTCTCTTAAATTTTTGAGGTCTTTGCCTTTGCGCTGGGACGACCATGGCTGAAAATAAATGTTTGTTTTTTTCTTTTCATTTCCAACTTGGGATACTTGCGCGCGTCTGACGATACTGGGTACGTTACGTAAGCTGACCCTAATTAATAGTTCAAATTACACAGATTTTTTTTTTTAAATAATTACCACCACGTCACTTAATAAGTACACAAAACTAAGTCGGTTTATTTTGTATCTATTTCGCTTGTTATATACATATAGTGAAAGAACTGCAACAGTTAGATTGTGGTGTCACTTTGTAGATATTTATGTGATCTATATAATACATATTGTAGAACATTTCTTTGTTTTATCAGCAAACCGTTCCGCATCACACGCGATAAAAGTAATGTTACGACCCAATTCTTCTTTCTTCTTAAATTTTATAATGCAATTATAAAATTTTTATAAGGATTTGTTTGTATAAAATGTATTATAGTTACAGTAAAGATACATTTAAGTGTTGTGTATGTTTGTTACCCTATCAGGTCAAAACGGCTGATGGGATCGAGATGTTTAGAACAGGGGCAAATAATGGCCTTAGAATAGTGAACATTAATAATATAATAACCACTTGGCCATCGCAAGAAAACTCAATTTGTTTAGTATCACACACCGGGTCTCCACTGCTCGGCTTATTGACCGATGAGCCGCTTGGCAATGTTATACATTCGTTTTGTACACAAGTTTCAATTGCGTGAAGTGCAATAGACTAAAATGTCTAATGTATTCAATGCACACATACAGCACTTGCTCTTCCTTTTCATATATTATGCTTAATTTTTGTTCTATTTAGATTTATTTGTAAATTTTTTTTTCTTTGTGTAGGTGTAGCTGGTCCTCAATATAAGGCATTAGGTATTATTTTTTATTAGTTTTGATCTATTCATGTTTGTGTCGTTGAGTAGATAGTGCATAATATATTACGATCTCACTATAATTTATTTTCCAACATCTGTATTTCAGGTCTTCATACCCACTTGCAACCTGTAGTGATTGTTGAGAGACTCCGTGAAACAAACCCGTGTAGAGACGAATTGGAAATGGTCACTAAACCTCGTGAACTTGTTATGGCCGAGACAGATGGTGCCCTTTCTGTGGGCAATGAATATAATAAAACAGATACGCAGCTGCGGCTAGGGGGAAGTTCTATAAGCAATAAGTCGTCTAGTGCTGATGATGTAAATTTCGGTAATGAAGGAGATAAACACTACACAAATGGCTCTATCGTTGAAGAAAGTGATGGATCTTGTCCTCTTGTAGTCGACCTAACCTTAAAGAGCCTGATTCAATCTAAAAACGACGACCAGGGCCCTAAGACTAATGAACAACATAAGTCAAATAAAGATGTCAATGTCTCAGAGCCTTGCACTGCGGGCAAAGAGTCTAGCGGGAAGAGTAAACAACTTATTAAGGAGTCTAGTACTAAAGGCAAATCAAACATTAAAGGAAAAGCCAATACTAAAGGAAAATCCTGTACTAAACATAAAATCAGTAAAAAAGGTAAAGGATTCCGTGCTGAGGGTAATGGCGTTAGTGAAGTATTGAGTAATACATGGAAACAGCCCAGAATTAATGACGATAAGTCATTGGCCTCTGTCCTGCGGGCCTTGCAAAAGACGAAAGATCAAACTGCACAGAATAAACATGTAATGTCTTTGCGCCAACGGCGTTTAAATAACGGTAAGGTCTGCGCAACTACCGCCAAAAAGTTACAAACAGTGAAAGGTAAAAACATGTCAATGAATAAAAAGAAAACGGATTCTTCTAAACGACATTCTCCATCATCAGAATTCTCGATCGATGATAATCGACCACTGACATACTACATCCAGAATAACAAAACCAGTAAGAAGTCACCAAATAAGCGAAGCCATACTGTTGACCCTTCTACTCCAGGTAAGAAAAAATGCTCATTTATTAAACTTTATATTTGTTTATCAGTATAACCCACTGTATCTGGTCCCTTTACTAACAATAGCTGTAAGTCATTATTGTAATTACTAACACAGTGGATCTTGGTTATCTAAATAAATAAAATAAATTAAATAACCTCTATGAAAACTTCACAGCAATGTTTCAGCATTTTCACAGTATATTTATTTAACTTCCTTATTATTGTTGTGGTTGTTTATTTTTTCCTATTAAAATACTGCGCGTCGGAGTAGTATCAGTACTACTCCGACGCGCAGTAATATTAAAACTTGATAGTGTATGTTCAGACATACAATATCAAGTTTCAATATTTGGTTGTCGTTTTTAAGCATGTTTGTGTTTGTTTATATTTTAGATATGCTATTTGCTGCACCGAGTCCTCCAAAGAAGATCATAATAGACCCTGATGTGTCACCACCCCTGCCAGATCCAATACCGAAACGGTTACAAATCAATCCAGAACTTGTCGCTGGACCTAGTGGATTACAAAATACTGTATTAGAGCCTGTAGCCGCACCTAGTGGACCACAAAGGGTAACCACGGCACCAGTGGCAGGACCTAGTGGGCTACAAAGGGTAACATCGCCACCAGTAACGAAGCCTAGTGGGCTACAAAAGGTAACATTGATACCAGCGGCTGGATCTAGTGGACTAAAAAGGGTAACCACGGATGCGATATCGAGACCTAGTGGACCACAAAGGGTGACATCGGCCTCAGTAGCGAAGCCTAGTGGATTACAAAAGGTAACATTGACACCAGTGGCTGGACCTAGTGGACTACAAAGGGTAACATCGGCGCCAGTGGCCGGGCCTAGTGGGTTACAAAGGGTGGTCATGGAGCCGGTAGCGGGACCTAGTGGGCTTCAAAAGGTAACATCGACCCCAGTGGCGGGACCTAGTGGACTACAAAAAAGAGGGTTACAGAGTTCTGGAGCCCCTAGGCAAGTACCACGATCTGGAGCAGAAATTTGCTTGTCGGCAAAATGGAGAACTGTACAACAAGTCATTAATGCCCCTAAAGAACAAATGGACACTCGCTGTAACACATGCGTTGCTTGTTCAAGAATAGATAAACTAAAACAATTATCGAAATTACTTTATCGATTTGATTTAACTGGCACCAATCAAACATCCGCAAAATTTGAACCTGAAAATGATGAAGTATACGATAATGAGGAACACAAGTCGCCAGAAACAGATACGGGCCATATATATCTGGACCTGCTTCCGAAACATCCGCGTCTCATGATGAAGCTCCGCATACACGAGGTCCACGGAAAACAACTTCTATCGGCGTGCCTGATACCAAAGAATGATGCCCGTAAAAATAATGAGGATTTCTTGCTTGAAGAGAAGGAACATCTATTAGACCAACTAATAAACACTCTATCTATAAGTTTACCGAGTGAAATGTTAAAATATGAACCTTTAAATGTAAATACATTTGAAAGACTTCAAAGTATAATATCTAATCTGGATCATGAAAACACCCCTGCACGTGCACATCCTGCTGAGCAACCCCGCGCTAACGTTGAGGCATCCTGTGCTAATGTCGAGGTCCCCCAAGCCAACGCTGAAGCACGCCGCGCTAACGTTGAGGCACTCCAACCCCAAGCTAGCGTTGAAATGCCCCGAGCTAGCGTTGCGGCAACCCAAGCCACTGTTCAGAGTCGGATTGTTGAGCGCCACACGCTAAACAACGTTTACGAAGAGGGCGACGACGCCGACATCGAAGCCAATTCCGAAAATGAAGTAGAGGATGACGACTACGCCCGCAGAGGAAGGGATGAACGGATTAGTGACGATGACTTAAACGAATCTAGCGCAGACACTACTCAGACGCATGCTGTAGGCGGCGTATTGCACGAAGGTCCAGTATTTAGACCCACAAAGGAAGAGTTCCAAGTGAGTATTGTGTAATGAATATAATCCGATCTGTTCCTAGATGTCTAGTTAAGTTTGTTAGTGTAACTTATCGATAAAGACTTATTTGCCACACGAATTGTGTCGGAAGTTTGTGAAATGGGCCCTTACGAATATATCTATGTTTTTTTTATTGTAATAAGTCTGGTGAGACTTACTAAATTAACTAAAAATAACCGTTTACTCACGTAAATATACTGGGAAAAGCTCTATTAGTTTGGAAAGAACTAATAGAGCTTCCTTTCCTTCTTTCTTTTTTCTATCCACCTTAACCACCTTCTGTTCTCGTGGGATTTTTGAGCAAATGTATCTTACATAACTAATAAATAATTTAACACCCATTGCCCGGCTTCTATAAATCGAAGCGTGATGTTATATAGCCTTCTTTGATAAATGCACTATCCAATACCAAAAATAATTATTCAAATCGGAAAAGTAGTTCTCAAAACTAGCGCGTTAATATACATACATGTATATATAAATATATACAATGTGATAGGGGTGGGACTTCTAACACATTAAGGCTGAGTACTACATCTAATTTTATCGACAAAAAAAAATGGGGGGTTGAACCTCCTCCCCCTAAAAATTATATATTTTTACTTTATGCGATATCAAAGGTTGTATGCGTCGTTGAAACAAAAAAAAAACAAACGGTAGCTAATAACCTTGGCTAACTAATTCATTACTTTTTTCATATGTTTGCTAATGTTTTGGTGAGAAAAAAAACATTTCTGAATTATTTTTACCGAAAAATCACTGCTTTTCAATATTTTTAATAGGGGGTCCAAACCCCCATTTTATTTTATTTTTTTCGATAAAATTAGATGTTGTACCCAGCCTTAACGGGCTAGAAGTCCCACTCCTATCACATTGTATACATATATATATATATATATATATACATACATACATACATATACCTATATAATATACATATGTATATGTAAATATACTATATAATAGCTAGATGAGGCCGGCATTTCGCCCAAATGCCGAAACAAACTCGGTGGTCATAGTCTCTTTAAAGTTAAGACAATGAAATAGAGGATAATGTGAGAGAACCGTGCAAGTTGGTTCTGTAGTGGTCTTTAGAGGAAAGAACCACAGCTGTATGAGCGGACCTGTTCAGATGGTAGTACGCATGTGTCAGTTTACAATCAACTCAGCTAACGGCTGTTGCTGAATGATCCGACGAACAATATCAACCAAAAGAACATTTGGCTAGGTCTCGTAAATGCTCACACTGTCAAAATTAATTAACTAAAAGTGAAATGATTAAGCAAACTCTCGCACGGTATTTATGGAGCACATACACACAGAAGTCGTACCCATAGTCATAGGAGCGTCCGGAATGCGTCACATCATGCATAAACAGGCAGCTATACGTACAACCACCATCCTCAGCAAAGTTTTGGGGAACACTGTCTACGTAGTCAGGGAAAGCGATCCTCTTCATTGAGGGTCTCAGGGCGGGAGGATTGTGAAATACCGACTCTCACGAGTCGAGACCGCCTTCAATATATGTATATATAAATATAACTACAACATACAACAGCGCAATTGTTTCATTTCAGAATCCTTTGGAGTATTTTATGAAGATATGTGACGAAGCGAGTGAATTTGGCATTTGTAAAATAATTCCACCTCCAGGATGGAGACCGAAGAGTCAGAGTTGTGATGGAATAAGGTTTGATGTCGCGAAACAGTACGTCTCTCGTATGTACAACAGATGGGGTACAGCAATGCGAGAATTGGCTTGTATAAAGTTTTGTGCATCGCGCTCAAATGGCTTTCCTTGTAGCACACCGACGGTAAGCATTGCTGCTATAATTTAAAACATGTATATCCATTCGAAGGCAAGTAATGGTATATACGCGCGATCAAAATTATTTTAATACTGAATCTAAAATCGTCCGTTAAAACTCAAGCTAGTTTTTTTAATCGTAGGAGTAATAAATATTACGTTGTATTTTACAGATTGGAGGTATGGAAGTTAATTTGCCTAAGTTATACCACAGCGTGCAACGACACGGTGGATTAGAACTTGTACTTAATAAGAAACGTTGGGTGAAAATTGGGCGCGACATGAACTTGAGTGTAAACTTTCTAAATAGACTGGACCATCTCTACTCGAAGTACCTTCTACCCTATGATTCTCTTTCGCCAAGTAAGTTGTTCACTGTTCAGTAAAGTAGAAGCGTTTATAATTGTTAGTCTTCTCTATAATATAAAAATAAGTCGGGCTTTCCTTCCTGACGCTATAACTCCAGAACGCACGAACCGATTGCCACGGTTTTGCATTGGTTAGAAAGGTCTCGGGCTCCGTGAGGTTTATAGCAAAGGAAATACAGGAAAAAAAAAAATCAAGAGAAAATCAGGGAAAATCATTGGCTAAACGTAGTTCGTCGGGTTCGGCAACTAGCAGAGTTGTTAATATAATTCAATATACTTATCTGATATTTGTCGTTTCCTGTGGTTATAGTTTTATGTCCACAGTGAATAATTTGATTGATCTCTTGAATCTTGTTGATTTGTTTTTTATAGCCGAAAGACGGGAAATCTTTGGTATGATCGAAAAGGCATGGACTCGGAAAAACCAAAGGCTGTTGGACCGGGCACTGAACCCCTTGCGTGCACAGAGACGTCTGATGGGATTGACTGATACTGAAGAAGAACCTGAGGAACATTCTCCGGAAATGAATGCTGTCAAAGAGGCAGAAGACTGCATCGTGCGAGGCCCAATTATGAACTACTCTAGGTTTAAAGAGGTAATAACTGTATAAATGAATAGGTAATTCACTTTCCCTGTGAACTATTAATAATAGAGTACATGCTGTGATACATTTGGATTAAATTTACTGTTGGTCTTTTTCCATTGATTATAAGTAATATCCTCTGTAATCACTAAAGACATCGGTCAATTTGCAGCTCGCCGAGTCTACGTACAGTATCGTTTATGGTTATGGAATCACTCGAGAGAACAACCCATTGAGTCTCGATCAGAAAGAAGAGTTGTACTGGCGCTACGTGGTTCAGGGCAACGAGCACGTATGTGTCGCCACCGCCGCCATTGATACAGGCTCCGACCCCTCGCGAGGAAACAGCCGCACGTTAACCTTGAAGGTAATTATTAATCCAATTAACGATTATTATGTACTAGCTACTTCCGCGCGGTTTTACCCGCTCTGCTTGGGTCCTATTGGTCATAGCGTGATGTTTTATAGCCTATAGCCCTTCTCGATACATGCACTATTCAACACAAAAATAATTATTTAAATCGGACCAGTAGTTCTGGAGATTAGCGCGTTCAAACAAACAAACTCACAAATCCTTATTAAATGCGCCAACTTTGGTAAAATTTGCCACTACTAGCGCCATACATAATTTATTCAGTACAGTCACTTAAAGTAAGGGGAAAAAATTATTCAGAGTATTTGGATCCTCTAAAACTAACAATGTTTTCCAATCTAAAGCAGTTGGCTAAGAATTTATGATTCCATATTACTGGAGCACTATTCAGGATAATGTAAGGAAGACTGCAGACGAAAAAATAAAGATTTGTAGCAAAAAGAGTCAAAGGATTGGCACAGGGTGTACTATTTCGTGGATAACACATAAGTCACTGTAATTTAAAAACTGTAGGACTTAGATTTTTTTTTATATTTTTCTGATAACATTTGGAACCTTGCCGATCATCTGGTGCCTGTCGGACGTCGATTTTAGGGACAACCTGTTATATTAGTATAGATTCAATCATTTATTAATGCTCAATAATAGGTACTTTTACAGACTAAGAAATTATTTTTGTTTATTCCAGGATATTAGCCAGAATAAAGACAATATCCTCCGCTTTCTGGGTCCTGTGTCCGGCTTAACTGCACCCACCTTAAACTTGGGGATGGCATTCTCAACAAACTGCTTCTACTTGGACCCTCATGCTGTCTCGTGGTTGGACTTATTGTATAAAGGGGATCCGAGGGTCTGGTAAGTCTTTGTTTTCATTTAGTTTTATTTTCAATGATTTTAACACGCGTTCGCACTATATACCTATTTTTTAAATTATCAGGTATGCGATTCCAGCCAAGCAGAGTGAGAACTTCAGGAAGGCAGTGAGCACTCTCTGTCCCTCATTTTGTCAAAGGAAATCTCTGTGGCTCTCAACGGATATAGCTATGATACCGCCCCAGCTTCTGCGGGAGTACAACGTGTCGGTGACGCGGGTCGTACAGGAGGAAAATGAGATAATATTGGCTTTTCCCTATTGTTACACCTCGTCTATAAACACGGGCTATTCTGAATCAGAGAGCATTTATTTCGCACCGGTTTCCTGGTTACGTACTGCCTACGAAGTGTTCAAGGTCAGTTCTTTGTGTTAAATACACTGTTTAACAATTACAGCACTAAAATATTATAAGGTCACAAAAACACTGATTTATAAATCAAGTGAGAATTTAATCGAAACGAAACTGCTGCATGAACTTGCACATAAATGTAAGGAAAACATTTATTTAGCTTCAGAGTCATATGTAACACAGATGACAAGTCCCAAATATCTGTGACACATTCCTTATAATTAAAAACTACCGAGTATGTGTATAGCTATACCGTGAGTGGACATATATCACAAAAAAGTAGTCAGTTACTAATTTATTGACAATTTTTCGGTTTCTACGTATAAACGAGTATGTGAAAGCATACCTAGACAGTGCCGCCCAACTAACAATTTTGCCCTATAACCAAACCTTATATCTCAAAAAAGCTGGGTAAATGATGTATAAAGGTTTTGGTGGTGACTGATTGTTGTGTAAAAGCGTTTGACAACACAGTTTGGCTCTATAAGTTTATATAGCAAAAACGACCTATTAATAGTTGATGTAAAGGTTTACTTCACGACTTTATATAGCTGTTATAGTCAGGCGTTATAGCAACCTCCATTGTGACTAGTATACAACGATTGAACTTCATAACAGTTTTAACTGTCACCCTAATGCGCCTAATTTGCGCAATAAAGGTTAGAAACGAATTCCTATGTGTCGTTTGTTAAAGTAGAGATGACAACTCAGGAATAGGACGATATTACGATATTGAGGGTTTTAAGATCATCGTTAAGTACACAGTAATATAGTGGGCACAAAAAGTCTACATCGGAGTGATTTGGTGATACAGCTGAGTTTCAAATTATATTTATATAGCTTAATTGTCTTATAAAAGGTTGTTAATGCCCATTATAGCTGTAGTGATAAACTTATATCACAAATACACTTTTTAGAAGCAGATTGTTTTTTTATAACTATTATAGTTCCTTTATTACACAACAGTACTATAACGGAGATCTTATGTGTTTTAAAACATTATTATTGTGTATAAAGTTAGGCTAGCAATGCTTTTAAATGATAATTCCGTTTTGTAAAAGCACTTCTATCGCTCTTCTACAACAATATTGACATTTTGATTCAGTGTAATTAATGCGACAATATTTTTATCTATACTAATATTATAAAGCTGAAGAGTTTGTTTGTTTGTTTGAACGCGCTAATCTCCGGAACTGTGACGATATGTATGTATGTAGTTATACTTCTCTGACGTCATACGTAGTACCTACACAGATTTATAAACCATAACATTTATTCATTAACAAAAGTATTCATCATATTTATGGAATAAGGACAAAAAATAAAACAAAAATAACAAACAAGCTCAAAAGGAACCCTAATTTCATGTAATGGTGGATGTAATCTATCATAATGAGTACTATAGTAGAGTTAAGGAAGCTGGAACTATGTTTATAACTTAAAATAAGAAATAATTTTAGTAAAAGCTCATTAATTCGAAGGGGGCATTCAAATATGTCGTAAATCCATACATAGTTTATCAGTAAAATTACAGTCGCACAACATTTTCCTCGTAAGAGACGAATAATTCGATTAAGTACAAAATAATATCTTAGTCACCACGATACCCCGTCACTTTTCTTATTTTTTTATTTCTCTTCTAAAACACCGAGACACTGCAGCGACGTGAACGAATGTAAAATGAATGAATGATGAATTTTAGTGATGTAATGGAATCATGAACTCTTTTACAGTACCCAAAAACACTTTAGTAGTGCTGCGGTGGCTTATATATCACCAAATAGAGATTGCGTTAGTGTAACATCAACTGCAACGGGCCAAAATTGTCATGCCTGATACCCTTATAGTTCTACTTAACCACTGAATGGAGATATAATTGCGCCACTTTCTTTGTAGATGCACCTTCTTTGGCCTCTTATTTGACCACCGTTTAGTTTTTACAAAACGTTCTATGGCCTTCTATAAAACTAACTTTTGTTGGTTGGGCGGTTTTAGCAGTATTAGCGCCCTTGGTGAGATTATTGCGACCTTTTAAAGCCCGGTTTGGCAGAAACTTTCGATCATCGACTAAGTCATTCCAACATCGATCGATAAACGCCCGGGATCACTGCGAAGACCGCCCGGAGGACACGGTGGAACACACGGTTGCGGTCTGCCCTGCGTGGGTTGAACACCGCCGTGTCCTCAGGAAAGTGATCGGCGACGGCAACATCTCGCGTCCGGCTTTGGTTCAGGCCATGGTGCGGAGCGAGGGGGACTGGGATGCCATCTCCTTCTGCGAAGCAGTCATGCTAGCTAAGGGGGAGGCGGGACGCGTGAGGGAACGAACCTCCTCACGCCCCAGCCGACGTGAAATACACTCCGGGCGTCGGGGATCGCGTGACGATCTCCGGCCACCGTAAGTGCGGGCCTGCGGACGGCGAGCAAGGGTAGCTCGCCGCCCGACCAGAACCAGACCCGTGCGTGCGGCGGGTTGCATTCCGCGCGCGCCTCAAAGAGCCATCACTACCTAGCGGGTTTACCGGGGCTCCGGCTCGACAAGCAGGAGTAGGAACGGGGTGGTTTTTAGTCAGTAAGAGTCTGACACTCCCTCTCGCTTTGCCCTGGCGAGAGAAGGCATTGGATGATTTTCCCCCTGAAAAAAAAAACATGATCATTCGGCATCGAGAGTATCTATTTTATTTTGTACAAGAAATACCAGCAGTCTGAGTATTCATTTACTATTCAAATTTTCAAAACCTAAGAGACTGCACTGCATCGATCGAGGTTACTGCACAGCATAATAAGATTTTAGTCCCTGAGGACACCTGTGGAGATTAGTCTCCGAGACGATTGTTATAACAATTAGTTTCAACATCGTGGGTTGTAAAATATATTTCTATGATCTAATAAATGTCCATATAACGAGTACACTTGCACTCATTTTGATTTCTGTGAAGCATGGTTAACATCGGAAGTCATGACGATCATGTCGTTCATACTATAAATGTATATTTTTATTTAAAAAATAATTGCAGGAGGCTCGAATTAACTGTGAGCCTACAATGTTTTCTCTCGAAGAGCTGCTATTGCGGATAGGCAAAGCGAGTGGTGTGGACAGGGCCACTCTCAGGGCTGCACAACCGATTTACGATAAAGTTCTGAGAGATGAGATCACAAACAGGCTAATCTTGCAAGAAAGAGGCATGAAAATCGTGCACCAGGTAACATACACACGCACTTCCTACATGTCCATTGTATGGTTTTTTGTACTCAGTATTTGTAGCTGTTTATTTGATTTGTACAATACAGGTTGTAAATAGTGGTCCAGACTTAAACGGTTGATACCACGGGCATACCGCTAGAAAAAAAAAATACCAGTGGGTCCCAGAAAAAAACTGTTGATGCTTTTTTTTATGAAACACGCCGCCGGTAATCGAGCAGACGTATTACCTGATGGTAAGCAATCGCCGCCGTCCATGGACACCTGAAACACCAGAGGCGTTACAAGTGCGTTGCCGGCTTTTTGGGAGTTAGGAATTTAAGGGTTGGATGAAGAATATTGGGAAGGGGGGAATTGGGCCTCCGATCCTCCGATCGTTTTGTGTTGATATTTCATTACCATGGCTGTAAATTCTACAAAAAGCTTTTTAAATTTAATCATAGGTTCTATAAATATGTACTTGACGTTTTACCGTGTTTTTACGTTGTTGTAGCCCGACATTCCGAAACCGAAAAATACGGGTCGTCGCAGAAGACGAAACAGAACACTCGTCCAAGAAGAATGTGAATACTGTAGAGCAACGCTGTTCTTCTCCAAGGTAAGTCCTGTGTTTATTATTGTTAGTCTTTGTACTCAGTATCTCACTGGTGTAGCTAGTAGCTATGCATTCACCGATTACTCATGATATTCTTTTTCCACACAGGTGGTCGGCTTAGTGCGTAACTCATATCTGTGTTTAGAACACGCACTGAAGTTACTAACCATTAAGAAGATGCCCATAACTGAAGACATGCAGATTATTACGAAGGTAACAATCGAAGAACTAAATAACATCAACGACGACATGAAAAGACGAATCGAAAATGACGAGGAGTCGGAGCCAGAAGTCTACGGTGATTGAACTGTTACTGGATAATTCAATCCAACTCGGGATACTTGCGCGCGAATGTTCGCATTTATTGCTGGTAAATATTATTGCATGTTAAATGTTAAAGTAATAAAAAAAACATAATTTAGATACATATCATCATCTATGCCCGTTTTGATCCTTGTTAGAAATTGTCGCGTCACATCGAGACGTGACAAAATGATGCGCGTACGCTTTAAAAGAGAAGATATACGTTTCAATGGTGATATAAGAATTTATTTTTATAGAATGTATTATAGTTATGCTATTCAGTAAAGATACAGCATTTAAGTGTTGTGTATGTTTGTTTCCCTATCAGGTCAAAACGGCGAGATGTTTAGAACAGGGGCAAATAATGGCCTTAGAATAGTGAGCATTAATAATATAATAACCACTTGGCCATCGCAAGAAAACTCAATTTGTTTAGTATCACACACCGGGTCTCCACTGCTCGGCTTATTGACACTAGACCACAGAGTACTATAATATAAAAAGGAAAAGAGAGCCCAATCTCGCGACTTTTAGCCATGACAGTTATGAAGCGCTATCTGCATTTCTGAACGGGAACTACCGATCTATAAACACACACGCACTCATGCATAATTACACACTACTATTGTGGTTTTCATTATATTACTAGCTTTTGCCCGCGACTTCGTCCGCGTGGTTGTGTTGTTAGTGGTTGGTGGTCAAAATGGTGCCGTATGTCATGTAAATTGTGAATTTCTTGAGAATATATGATACGATTCATTTAATACATTTTTATATACAACATTTTTTTTTGCATTTTTTGCTAGAATATAAAGATTTTGCGAGTTTGATACTCGCGAACACGCCACATAAAGTTGCCCATGGGAAAAACAGTTTCTTTCTAAATGTACACCAGCTACTTTCAGCGTCTGTCCTTGAGATCTATTTATTGTCATAGCAATTGCGGCTTTCATGGGAAACTGTACCCTTTTGAACTGAAATGGCATATCGGTAGGAATGATTAGAATATATTCCTATCTAGTCTAGTCTAAATACAAAGTTTCACTGTTAGAATTTTAAAAATGAGGAATTTACATATGAAAAGTCATCTCCTCTTTTTACCTATTCTCCCCAATTTTTTTTCCAATAAAAAGTAGCCTATGTTTTTTTTCTCTGTGTAGGTGTAGCTAGTCCTCAATATAAGGCATTAGGTATTATTTTTTATTAGTTTTGATCTATTCATGTTTGTGTCGTTGAGTAGATAGTGCATAATATATTACGATCTCACTATAATTTATTTTCCAACATCTGTATTTCAGGTCTTCATACCCACTTGCAACCTGTAGTGATTGTTGAGAGACTCCGTGAAACAAACCCGTGTAGAGACGAATTGGAAATGGTCACTAAACCTCGTGAACTTGTTATGGCCGAGACAGATGGTGCCCTTTCTGTGGGCAATGAATATAATAAAACAGATACGCAGCTGCGGCTAGGGGGAAGTTCTATAAGCAATATGTCGTCTAGTGCTGATGATGTAAATTTCGGTAATGAAGGAGATAAACACTACACAAATGGCTCTATCGTTGAAGAAAGTGATGGATCTTGTCCTCTTGTAGACGACCTAACCTTAAAGAGCCTGATTCAATCTAAAAACGACGACCAGGGCCCTAAGACTAATGAACAACATAAGTCAAATAAAGATGTCAATGTCTCAGAGCCTTGCACTGCGGGCAAAGAGTCTAGCGGGAAGAGTAAACAACTTATTAAGGAGTCTAGTACTAAAGGCAAATCAAACATTAAAGGAAAAGCCAATACTAAAGGAAAATCCTGTACTAAACATAAAATCAGTAAAAAAGGTAAAGGATTCCGTGCTGAGGGTAATGGCGTTAGTGAAGTATTGAGTAATACATGGAAACAGCCCAGAATTAATGACGATAAGTCATTGGCCTCTGTCCTGCGGGCCTTGCAAAAGACGAAAGATCAAACTGCACAGACTAAACATGTAATGTCTTTGCGCCAACGGCGTTTAAATAACGGTAAGGTCTGCGCAACTACCGCCAAAAAGTTACAAACAGTGAAAGGTAAAAACATGTCAATGAATAAAAAGAAAACGGATTCTTCTAAACGACATTCTCCATCATCAGAATTCTCGATCGATGATAATCGACCACTGACATACTACATCCAGAATAACAAAACCAGTAAGAAGTCACCAAATAAGCGAAGCCATACTGTTGACCCTTCTACTCCAGGTAAGAAAAAATGCTCATTTATTAAACTTAATATTTGTTTATCAGCATAACCCACTGTATCTGGTCCCTTTACTAACAATAGCTGTAAGTCATTATTGTAATTACTAACACAGTGGATCTTGGTTATCTAAATAAATTAAATAACCTCCATGAAATCTTTACAGCAATGTTTCAGCATTTTCACAGTAGATTTATTTAACTTCCTTATTATTGTTGTGGTTGTTTATTTTTTCCTATTAAAATACTGCGCGTCGTAGTAGTACTGAACATACACTGTCAAGTTTCAATATTTGGTTGTAGTTTTTAAGCATGTTTGTGTTTGTTTATATTTTAGATATGCTACTTGCTGCACCCAGTCCTCCAAAGAAGATCATAATAGACCCTGATGTGTCACCACCCCTGCCAGATCCAATACCGAAACGGTTACAAATCCATCCGGCAGAACCTGTCGCTGGACCTAGTGGACTACAAAATACTGTGTTAGAGCCTGTGGCCGCACCTAGTGGACCACAAAGGGTAACATCGGCATCAGTGGCAGGACCTAGTAGACTACAAAGGGTAACCACGGCACCAGTGGCTGGACCTAGTGGACTACAAAGGGTAACCACGGCACCAGTGGCTGGACCTAGTGGACTACAAAGGGTAACCACGGCACCAGTGGCTGGACCTAGTGGACTACAAAGGGTAACATCGCCACCAGTAACGAAGCCTAGTGGGCTACAAAAGGTAACATTGATACCAGCGGCTGGATCTAGTGGACTAAAAAGGGTAACCTCGGATGCGATATCGAGACCTAGTGGACCACAAAGGGTGACATCGGCATCAGTAGCGAAGCCTGGTGGATTACAAAAGGTAACATTGACACCAGTGGCTGGACCTAGTGGACTACAAAGGGTAACATCGGCGCCAGTGGCCGGGCCTAGTGGGTTACAAAGGGTGGTCATGGAGCCGGTAGCGGGACCTAGTGGGCTTCAAAAGGTAACATCGACCCCAGTGGCGGGACCTAGTGGACTACAAAAAAGAGGGTTACAGAGTTCTGGAGCCCCTAGGCAAGTACCACGATCTGGAGCAGAAATTTGCTTGTCGGCAAAATGGAGAACTGTACAACAAGTCATTAATGCCCCTAAAGAACAAATGGACACTCGCTGTAACACATGCGTTGCTTGTTCAAGAATAGATAAACTAAAACAATTATCGAAATTACTTTATCGATTTGATTTAACTGGCACCAATCAAACATCCGCAAAATTTGAACCTGAAAATGATGAAGTATACGATAATGAGGAACACAAGTCGCCAGAAACAGATACGGGCCATATATATCTGGACCTGCTTCCGAAACATCCGCGTCTCATGATGAAGCTCCGCATACACGAGGTCCACGGAAAACAACTTCTATCGGCGTGCCTGATACCAAAGAATGATGCCCGTAAAAATAATGAGGATTTCTTGCTTGAAGAGAAGGAACATCTATTAGACCAACTAATAAACACTCTATCTATAAGTTTACCGAGTGAAATGTTAAAATATGAACCTTTAAATGTAAATACATTTGAAAGACTTCAAAGTATAATATCTAATCTGGATCATGAAAACACCCCTGCACGTGCACATCCTGCTGAGCAACCCCGCGCTAACGTTGAGGCATCCTGTGCTAATGTCGAGGTCCCCCAAGCCAACGCTGAAGCACGCCGCGCTAACGTTGAGGCACTCCAACCCCAAGCTAGCGTTGAAATGCCCCGAGCTAGCGTTGCGGCAACCCAAGCCACTGTTCAGAGTCGGATTGTTGAGCGCCACACGCTAAACAACGTTTACGAAGAGGGCGACGACGCCGACATCGAAGCCAATTCCGAAAATGAAGTAGAGGATGACGACTACGCCCGCAGAGGAAGGGATGAACGGATTAGTGACGATGACTTAAACGAATCTAGCGCAGACACTACTCAGACGCATGCTGTAGGCGGCGTATTGCACGAAGGTCCAGTATTTAGACCCACAAAGGAAGAGTTCCAAGTGAGTATTGTGTAATGAATATAATCCGATCTGTTCCTAGATGTCTAGTTAAGTTTGTTAGTGTAACTTATCGATAAAGACTTATTTGCCACACGAATTGTGTCGGAAGTTTGTGAAATGGGCCCTTACGAATATATCTATGTTTTTTTATTGTAATAACTCTGGTGAGACTTACTAAATTAACTAAAAATAACCGTTTACTCACGTAAATATACTGGGAAAAGCTCTATTAGTTTGGAAAGAACTAATAGTGCTTCCTTTCCTTCTTTCTTTTTTCTATCCACCTTAACCACCTTGTTTGAGTGGCTTTAACGAGGAAGTCGCAGGATTTTTATATACAGGTCCCGTTCTCGTGGGATTTTTGAGCAAATGTATCTTACATAACTAATAAATAATTTAACACCCATTGCCCGGCTTCTATAAATGGAAGCGTGATGTTATATAGCCTTCTTTGATAAATGCACTATCCAATACCAAAAATAATTATTCAAATCGGAAAAGTAGTTCTCAAAACTAGCGCGTTAATATACATACATGTATATAAATATAAACAATGTGATAGGGGTGGGACTTCTAACCCATTAAGGCTGAGTACTACATCTAATTTTATCGACACATATACATACATACATTCATACATATACCTATATAATATACATATGTATATGTAAATATATAATAGAAAAATTAAGTAAATACAATTTATTACAAAAGTAAATAACCCGTTTAAATGAAATGATTTGAAATGATATTTATTTCTGTAAGTAAGTTATAAAATAACACTTTTACACGTCAATACTTCAAATAGCTAGATGAAGCCGGCATTTCGCCGAAATGCCGAAACAAACTCAGAGGTCATAGTCTCTTTTAAAGTCCAGACAATAAAATAGAGGATAATGTGAGAGAACCGTGCAAGTTGATTATGTAGTGGTCTTTAGAGGAAAGAACCACAGCTGTATGAGCGGACCTGTCCAGATGGTAGTACGCATGTGTCAGTTTACAATCAGCTCAGCTAACGGCTGTTGCTGAATGATCCGACGAACAATATCAACCAAAAGAACATTTGGGTAGGTCTCGTAAATGCTCACACTGTCAGAATATAATTAACTAAAAGTGAAATGATTAAGCAAACTCTCGCACGGTATTTATGGAGCACACACACACACACAAGTCGTGTCCATAGTCATAGGAGCGTCCGGAATGCGTCACATCATGCATAAACAGGCAGCTATACGTACAACCACCATCCTCAGCAAAGTTTTGGGGAACACTGTCTACGTAGTCAGGGAAAGCGATCCTCTTCATTGAGGGTCTCAGGGCGGGAGGATTGTGAAATACCGACTCTCACGAGTCGAGACCGCCTTCAATATATGTATATATAAATATAACTACAACATACAACAGCGCAATTGTTTCATTTCAGAATCCTTTGGAGTATTTTATGAAGATATGTGACGAAGCGAGTGAATTTGGCATTTGTAAAATAATTCCACCTCCAGGATGGAGACCGAAGAGTCAGAGTTGTGATGGAATAAGGTTTGATGTCGCGAAACAGTACGTCTCTCGTATGTACAACAGATGGGGTACAGCAATGCGAGAATTGGCTTGTATAAAGTTTTGTGCATCGCGCTCAAATGGCTTTCCTTGTAGCACACCGACGGTAAGCATTGCTGCTATAATTTAAAACATGTATATCCATTCGAAGGCAAGTAATGGTATATACGCGCGATCAAAATTATTTTAATACTGAATCTAAAATCGTCCGTTAAAACTCAAGCTAGTTTTTTTAATCGTAGGAGTAATAAATATTACGTTGTATTTTACAGATTGGAGGTATGGAAGTTAATTTGCCTAAGTTATACCACAGCGTGCAACGACACGGTGGATTAGAACTTGTACTTAATAAGAAACGTTGGGTGAAAATTGGGCGCGACATGAACTTGAGTGTAAACTTTCTAAATAGACTGGACCATCTCTACTCGAAGTACCTTCTACCCTATGATTCTCTTTCGCCAAGTAAGTTGTTCACTGTTCAGTAAAGTAGAAGCGTTTATAATTGTTAGTCTTCTCTATAATATAAAAATAAGTCGGGCTTTCCTTCCTGACGCTATAACTCCAGAACGCACGAACCGATTGCCACGGTTTTGCATTGGTTAGAAAGGTCTCGGGCTCCGTGAGGTTTATAGCAAAGGAAATACAGGAAAAAAAAAAATCAAGAGAAAATCAGGGAAAATCATTGGCTAAACGTAGTTCGTCGGGTTCGGCAACTAGCAGAGTTGTTAATATAATTCAATATACTTATCTGATATTTGTCGTTTCCTGTGGTTATAGTTTTATGTCCACAGTGAATAATTTGATTGATCTCTTGAATCTTGTTGATTTGTTTTTTATAGCCGAAAGACGGGAAATCTTTGGTATGATCGAAAAGGCATGGACTCGGAAAAACCAAAGGCTGTTGGACCGGGCACTGAACCCCTTGCGTGCACAGAGACGTCTGATGGGATTGACTGATACTGAAGAAGAACCTGAGGAACATTCTCCGGAAATGAATGCTGTCAAAGAGGCAGAAGACTGCATCGTGCGAGGCCCAATTATGAACTACTCTAGGTTTAAAGAGGTAATAACTGTATAAATGAATAGGTAATTCACTTTCCCTGTGAACTATTAATAATAGAGTACATGCTGTGATACATTTGGATTAAATTTACTGTTGGTCTTTTTCCATTGATTATAAGTAATATCCTCTGTAATCACTAAAGACATCGGTCAATTTGCAGCTCGCCGAGTCTACGTACAGTATCGTTTATGGTTATGGAATCACTCGAGAGAACAACCCATTGAGTCTCGATCAGAAAGAAGAGTTGTACTGGCGCTACGTGGTTCAGGGCAACGAGCACGTATGTGTCGCCACCGCCGCCATTGATACAGGCTCCGACCCCTCGCGAGGAAACAGCCGCACGTTAACCTTGAAGGTAATTATTAATCCAATTAACGATTATTATGTACTAGCTACTTCCGCGCGGTTTTACCCGCTCTGCTTGGGTCCTATTGGTCATAGCGTGATGTTTTATAGCCTATAGCCCTTCTCGATACATGCACTATTCAACACAAAAATAATTATTTAAATCGGACCAGTAGTTCTGGAGATTAGCGCGTTCAAACAAACAAACTCACAAATCCTTATTAAATGCGCCAACTTTGGTAAAATTTGCCACTACTAGCGCCATACATAATTTATTCAGTACAGTCACTTAAAGTAAGGGGAAAAAATTATTCAGAGTATTTGGATCCTCTAAAACTAACAATGTTTTCCAATCTAAAGCAGTTGGCTAAGAATTTATGATTCCATATTACTGGAGCACTATTCAGGATAATGTAAGGAAGACTGCAGACGAAAAAATAAAGATTTGTAGCAAAAAGAGTCAAAGGATTGGCACAGGGTGTACTATTTCGTGGATAACACATAAGTCACTGTAATTTAAAAACTGTAGGACTTAGATTTTTTTTTATATTTTTCTGATAACATTTGGAACCTTGCCGATCATCTGGTGCCTGTCGGACGTCGATTTTAGGGACAACCTGTTATATTAGTATAGATTCAATCATTTATTAATGCTCAATAATAGGTACTTTTACAGACTAAGAAATTATTTTTGTTTATTCCAGGATATTAGCCAGAATAAAGACAATATCCTCCGCTTTCTGGGTCCTGTGTCCGGCTTAACTGCACCCACCTTAAACTTGGGGATGGCATTCTCAACAAACTGCTTCTACTTGGACCCTCATGCTGTCTCGTGGTTGGACTTATTGTATAAAGGGGATCCGAGGGTCTGGTAAGTCTTTGTTTTCATTTAGTTTTATTTTCAATGATTTTAACACGCGTTCGCACTATATACCTATTTTTTAAATTATCAGGTATGCGATTCCAGCCAAGCAGAGTGAGAACTTCAGGAAGGCAGTGAGCACTCTCTGTCCCTCATTTTGTCAAAGGAAATCTCTGTGGCTCTCAACGGATATAGCTATGATACCGCCCCAGCTTCTGCGGGAGTACAACGTGTCGGTGACGCGGGTCGTACAGGAGGAAAATGAGATAATATTGGCTTTTCCCTATTGTTACACCTCGTCTATAAACACGGGCTATTCTGAATCAGAGAGCATTTATTTCGCACCGGTTTCCTGGTTACGTACTGCCTACGAAGTGTTCAAGGTCAGTTCTTTGTGTTAAATACACTGTTTAACAATTACAGCACTAAAATATTATAAGGTCACAAAAACACTGATTTATAAATCAAGTGAGAATTTAATCGAAACGAAACTGCTGCATGAACTTGCACATAAATGTAAGGAAAACATTTATTTAGCTTCAGAGTCATATGTAACACAGATGACAAGTCCCAAATATCTGTGACACATTCCTTATAATTAAAAACTACCGAGTATGTGTATAGCTATACCGTGAGTGGACATATATCACAAAAAAGTAGTCAGTTACTAATTTATTGACAATTTTTCGGTTTCTACGTATAAACGAGTATGTGAAAGCATACCTAGACAGTGCCGCCCAACTAACAATTTTGCCCTATAACCAAACCTTATATCTCAAAAAAGCTGGGTAAATGATGTATAAAGGTTTTGGTGGTGACTGATTGTTGTGTAAAAGCGTTTGACAACACAGTTTGGCTCTATAAGTTTATATAGCAAAAACGACCTATTAATAGTTGATGTAAAGGTTTACTTCACGACTTTATATAGCTGTTATAGTCAGGCGTTATAGCAACCTCCATTGTGACTAGTATACAACGATTGAACTTCATAACAGTTTTAACTGTCACCCTAATGCGCCTAATTTGCGCAATAAAGGTTAGAAACGAATTCCTATGTGTCGTTTGTTAAAGTAGAGATGACAACTCAGGAATAGGACGATATTACGATATTGAGGGTTTTAAGATCATCGTTAAGTACACAGTAATATAGTGGGCACAAAAAGTCTACATCGGAGTGATTTGGTGATACAGCTGAGTTTCAAATTATATTTATATAGCTTAATTGTCTTATAAAAGGTTGTTAATGCCCATTATAGCTGTAGTGATAAACTTATATCACAAATACACTTTTTAGAAGCAGATTGTTTTTTTATAACTATTATAGTTCCTTTATTACACAACAGTACTATAACGGAGATCTTATGTGTTTTAAAACATTATTATTGTGTATAAAGTTAGGCTAGCAATGCTTTTAAATGATAATTCCGTTTTGTAAAAGCACTTCTATCGCTCTTCTACAACAATATTGACATTTTGATTCAGTGTAATTAATGCGACAATATTTTTATCTATACTAATATTATAAAGCTGAAGAGTTTGTTTGTTTGTTTGAACGCGCTAATCTCCGGAACTGTGACGATATGTATGTATGTAGTTATACTTCTCTGACGTCATACGTAGTACCTACACAGATTTATAAACCATAACATTTATTCATTAACAAAAGTATTCATCATATTTATGGAATAAGGACAAAAAATAAAACAAAAATAACAAACAAGCTCAAAAGGAACCCTAATTTCATGTAATGGTGGATGTAATCTATCATAATGAGTACTATAGTAGAGTTAAGGAAGCTGGAACTATGTTTATAACTTAAAATAAGAAATAATTTTAGTAAAAGCTCATTAATTCGAAGGGGGCATTCAAATATGTCGTAAATCCATACATAGTTTATCAGTAAAATTACAGTCGCACAACATTTTCCTCGTAAGAGACGAATAATTCGATTAAGTACAAAATAATATCTTAGTCACCACGATACCCCGTCACTTTTCTTATTTTTTTATTTCTCTTCTAAAACACCGAGACACTGCAGCGACGTGAACGAATGTAAAATGAATGAATGATGAATTTTAGTGATGTAATGGAATCATGAACTCTTTTACAGTACCCAAAAACACTTTAGTAGTGCTGCGGTGGCTTATATATCACCAAATAGAGATTGCGTTAGTGTAACATCAACTGCAACGGGCCAAAATTGTCATGCCTGATACCCTTATAGTTCTACTTAACCACTGAATGGAGATATAATTGCGCCACTTTCTTTGTAGATGCACCTTCTTTGGCCTCTTATTTGACCACCGTTTAGTTTTTACAAAACGTTCTATGGCCTTCTATAAAACTAACTTTTGTTGGTTGGGCGGTTTTAGCAGTATTAGCGCCCTTGGTGAGATTATTGCGACCTTTTAAAGCCCGGTTTGGCAGAAACTTTCGATCATCGACTAAGTCATTCCAACATCGATCGATAAACGCCCGGGATCACTGCGAAGACCGCCCGGAGGACACGGTGGAACACACGGTTGCGGTCTGCGAAGCAGTCATGCTAGCTAAGGGGGAGGCGGGACGCGTGAGGGAACGAACCTCCTCACGCCCCAGCCGACGTGAAATACACTCCGGGCGTCGGGGATCGCGTGACGATCTCCGGCCACCGTAAGTGCGGGCCTGCGGACGGCGAGCAAGGGTAGCTCGCCGCCCGACCAGAACCAGACCCGTGCGTGCGGCGGGTTGCATTCCGCGCGCGCCTCAAAGAGCCATCACTACCTAGCGGGTTTACCGGGGCTCCGGCTCGACAAGCAGGAGTAGGAACGGGGTGGTTTTTAGTCAGTAAGAGTCTGACACTCCCTCTCGCTTTGCCCTGGCGAGAGAAGGCATTGGATGATTTTCCCCCTGAAAAAAAAAACATGATCATTCGGCATCGAGAGTATCTATTTTATTTTGTACAAGAAATACCAGCAGTCTGAGTATTCATTTACTATTCAAATTTTCAAAACCTAAGAGACTGCACTGCATCGATCGAGGTTACTGCACAGCATAATAAGATTTTAGTCCCTGAGGACACCTGTGGAGATTAGTCTCCGAGACGATTGTTATAACAATTAGTTTCAACATCGTGGGTTGTAAAATATATTTCTATGATCTAATAAATGTCCATATAACGAGTACACTTGCACTCATTTTGATTTCTGTGAAGCATGGTTAACATCGGAAGTCATGACGATCATGTCGTTCATACTATAAATGTATATTTTTATTTAAAAAATAATTGCAGGAGGCTCGAATTAACTGTGAGCCTACAATGTTTTCTCTCGAAGAGCTGCTATTGCGGATAGGCAAAGCGAGTGGTGTGGACAGGGCCACTCTCAGGGCTGCACAACCGATTTACGATAAAGTTCTGAGAGATGAGATCACAAACAGGCTAATCTTGCAAGAAAGAGGCATGAAAATCGTGCACCAGGTAACATACACACGCACTTCCTACATGTCCATTGTATGGTTTTTTGTACTCAGTATTTGTAGCTGTTTATTTGATTTGTACAATACAGGTTGTAAATAGTGGTCCAGACTTAAACGGTTGATACCACGGGCATACCGCTAGAAAAAAATACCAGTGGGTCCCAGAAAAAAACTGTTGATGCTTTTTTTTATGAAACACGCCGCCGGTAATCGAGCAGACGTATTACCTGATGGTAAGCAATCGCCGCCGTCCATGGACACCTGAAACACCAGAGGCGTTACAAGTGCGTTGCCGGCTTTTTGGGAGTTAGGAATTTAAGGGTTGGATGAAGAATATTGGGAAGGGGGGAATTGGGCCTCCGATCCTCCGATCGTTTTGTGTTGATATTTCATTACCATGGCTGTAAATTCTACAAAAAGCTTTTTAAATTTAATCATAGGTTCTATAAATATGTACTTGACGTTTTACCGTGTTTTTACGTTGTTGTAGCCCGACATTCCGAAACCGAAAAATACTGGTCGTCGCAGAAGACGAAACAGAACATTCATTCAAGAGGAATGTGAATACTGTAGAGCCACGCTGTTCTTCTCTAAGGTAAATCCTGTGTTTATTGTTGGTCTTTGTACTCAGTATCTCACTGGTGGAGTTGCTGTAGCTAGTAGCTATGCATTCACCGATTACTCATGATATTCTTTTTCCACACAGGTGGTCGGCTTAGTGCGTAACTCATATCTGTGTTTAGAACACGCACTGAAGTTACTAACCATTAAGAAGATGCCCATAACTGAAGACATGCAGATTATTACGAAGGTAACAATCGAAGAACTAAATAACATCAACGACGACATGAAAAGACGAATCGAAAATGACGAGGAGTCGGAGCCAGAAGTCTACGGTGATTGAACTGTTACTGGATAATTCAATCCAACTCGGGATACTTGCGCGCGAATGTTCGCATTTATTGCTGGTAAATATTATTGCATGTTAAATGTTAAAGTAATAAAAAAAACATAATTTAGATACATATCATCATCTATGCCCGTTTTGATCCTTGTTAGAAATTGTCGCGTCACATCGAGACGTGACAAAATGATGCGCGTACGCTTTAAAAGAGAAGATATACGTTTCAATGGTGATGTAAGAATTTATTTTTATAGAATGTATTATAGTTTATGCTATTCAGTAAAGATACAGCATCTAAGTGTTGTGTATGTTTGTTACCCTATCAGGTCAAAACGGCTGATGGGATCGAGATGTTTAGAACAGGGGCAAATAATGGCCTTAGAATAGTGAACATTAATAATATAATAAACACTTGGCCATCGCAAGAAAACTCAATTTGTTTAGTATCACACACCGGGTCTCCACTGCTCGGCTTATTGACACTAGACCACAGAGTACTATAATATAAAAAGGAAAAGAGAGCCCAATCTCGCGACTTTTAGCCATGACAGTTATGAAGCGCTATCTGCATTTCTGAACGGGAACTACCGATCTATAAACACACGCACTCATGCATAATTACACACTACTATTGTGGTTTTCATTATATTACTAGCTTTTGCCCGCGACTTCGTCCGCGTGGTTGTGTTGTTAGTGGTTGGTGGTCAAAATGGTGCCGTATGTCATGTAAATTGTGAATTTCTTGAGAATATATGATACGATTCATTTAATACATTTTTATATACAACATTTTTTTTTGCATTTTTTGCTAGAATATAAAGATTTTGCGAGTTTGATACTCGCGAACACGCCACATAAAGTTGCCCATGGGAAAAACAGTTTCTTTCTAAATGTACACCAGCTACTTTCAGCGTCTGTCCTTGAGATCTATTTATTGTCATAGCAATTGCGGCTTTCATGGGAAACTGTACCCTTTTGAACTGAAATGGCATATCGGTAGGAATGATTAGAATATATTCCTATCTAGTCTAGTCTAAATACAAAGTTTCACTGTTAGAATTTTAAAAATGAGGAATTTACATATGAAAAGTCATCTCCTCTTTTTACCTATTCTCCCCAATTTTTTTCCAATAAAAAGTAGCCTATGTTTTTTTCTCTGTGTAGGTGTAGCTAGTCCTCAATATAAGGCATTAGGTATTATTTTTTATTAGTTTTGATCTATTCATGTTTGTGTCGTTGAGTAGATAGTGCATAATATATTACGATCTCACTATAATTTATTTTCCAACATCTGTATTTCAGGTCTTCATACCCACTTGCAACCTGTAGTGATTGTTGAGAGACTCCGTGAAACAAACCCGTGTAGAGACGAATTGGAAATGGTCACTAAATCTCGTGAACTTGTTATGGCCGAGACAGATGGTGCCCTTTCTGTAGGCAATGAATATAATAATGCAGATACGCAGCTGCGGCTAGGGGGAAGTTCTATAAGCAATAAGTCGTCTAGTGCTGATGATGTAAATTTCGGTAATGAAGGAGATACACACTACACAAATGGCTCTATCGTTGAAGAAAGTGATGGATCTTGTCCTCTTGTAGACGACCTAACCTTAAAGAGCCTGATTCAATCTAAAAACGACGACCAGGGCCCTAAGACTAATGAACAACTTAAGTCAAATAAAGATGTCAATGTCTCAGAGCCTTGCACTGCGGGCAAAGAGTCTAGCGGGAAGAGTAAACAACTTATTAAGGAGTCTAGTACTAAAGGCAAATCAAACATTAAAGGAAAAGCCAATACTAAAGGAAAATCCTGTACTAAACATAAAATCAGTAAAAATGGTAAAGGATTCCGTGCAGAGGGTAATGGCGTTAGTGAAGTATTGAGTAATACATGGAAACAGCCCAGAATTAATGACGATAAGTCATTGGCCTCTGTCCTGCGGGCCCTGCAAAAGACGAAAGATCAAACTGCACAAAATAAACATGTAATGTCTTTGCGCCAACGGCGTTTAAATAACGGTAAGGTCTGCGCAACTACCGCCAAAAAGTTACAAACAGTGAAAGGTAAAAACATATCAATGAATAAAAAGAAAACGGATTCTTCTAAACGACATTCTCCATCATCAGAATTCTCGATCGATGATAATCGACCACTGACATACTACATCCAGAATAACAAAACCAGTAAGAAGTCACCAAATAAGCGAAGCCATACTGTTGACCCTTCTACTCCAGGTAAGAAAAAATGCTAATTTATTAAACTTAATATTTGTTTATCAGTATAACCCACTGTATCTGGTCCCTTTACTAACAATAGCTGTAAGTCATTATTGTAATTACTAACACAGTGGATCTTGGTTATCTAAATAAATAAAATATATTAAAATAAAATAAATTAAATAACCTCTATGAAAACTTTACAGCAATGTTTCAGCATTTTCACAGTAGATTTATTTAACTTCCTTATTATTGTTGTGGTTGTTTATTTTTTCCTATTAAAATACTGCGCGTCGTAGTAGTACTGAACATACACTATCAAGTTTCGTTTTTAAGCATGTTTGTGTTTGTTTATATTTTAGATATGCTATTTGCTGCACCCAGTCCTCCAAAGAAGATCATAATAGACCCTGATGTGTCACCACCCCTGCCAGATCCAATACCGAAACGGTTACAAATCCATCCGGCAGAACCTGTCGCTGGGCCTAGTGGACTACAAAATACTGTATTAGAGCCTGTGGCCGCACCTAGTGGACCACAAAGGGTAACATCGGCATCAGTGGCAGGACCTAGTGGGCTACAAAGGGTAACCACGCCACCAGTAACGAAGCCTAGTGGGCTACAAAGGGTAACCACGCCACCAGTAACGAAGCCTAGTGGGCTACAAAGGGTAACCACGCCACCAGTAACGAAGCCTAGTGGGCTACAAAAGGTAACATTGACACCAGCGGCTGGACCTAGTGGACCACAAAGGGTAACATCGGCATCAGTGGCAAGACCTAGTGGGTTACAAAGGGTAACATCGGCGCCAGTGGCCGGGCCTAGTGGGTTACAAAGGGTGGTCATGGAGCCGGTAGCGGGACCTAGTGGGCTACAAAAGGTAACATCGACCCCAGTGGCGGGACCTAGTGGACTACAAAAAAGAGGGTTACAGAGTTCTGGAGCCCCTAGGCAAGTACCACGATCTGGAGCAGAAATTTGCTTGTCGGCAAAATGGAGAACTGTACAACAAGTCATTAATGCCCCTAAAGAACAAATGGACACTCGCTGTAACACATGCGTTGCTTGTTCAAGAATAGATAAACTAAAACAATTGTCGAAATTACTTTATCGATTTGATTTAACTGGCACCAATCAAACATCCGCAAAATTTGAACCTGAAAATGATGAAGTATACGATAATGAGGAACACAAGTCACCAGAAACAGATACGGGCCATATATATCTCATATGACCGCCACAGATGGGGCCCAGTAGGGTTGATGCCTGATCCGGAGCTGCGAACTACCTAGCGGGTTTACCGTGGCTCCAGCTCGAAAAGCAGGATTAGGAACGGGCTGGTTTTTAGTCAGTCTGACACTCCCTCTCGCCTCGCCAAAAAGGTCACATTTATCAAAAAATTAACGATAAAATTCTTTTAAAAATCAAATGTACCATCAAACATATGCAAGAAAGTCTTTCGTTGAAAATTAAGCAATTATCATTTCATTAACAAAATCAACACGAATCCTAAAAAAAAACGACTAACATTAAAAAAAAATTTTGGTTTGCCTGTAAATCTTCTGTAGCAACCATAAATGCAACTAATTAAATTTTTTTAAATATTATCATAGAATTCAACAAATATTTGTTGTGCAAGTAGAATATATTATTGTTTATTGAAATAAAAATAACATCTTGGCCACTTATTACATTTATCACTACTAGGGTAAAATTATTAATAATTTTCAATTATTCACTCTTACCGTAACATATACATTGTAAGGAGGAATTATTATTATTATTGATACAGAATGATTTGTTATGATAATTGTCATACCTAAGTACCTATATAAATTCTGTTTATTTCAGCTTGATGATAAAAAAACAGTCACACGTATAGCTAGTTTTATATACAAAAAGGTTCACACAGTGTTGCTTAAATTGCTCCCAAGGAAAGAGACAGCGTCATAGGGTGGCCTATAGAGATTCTGGCATCGTCATTTATAATAAGATCAACAAAATCTGTTCGATACATTCTACTACGATCCGTGAGTGTAGTGAAAGGGTTGTCAGCTGGATAAAAACTTAGAGTTACGAAGACACCGAAGCGCTATTAATGACTTGACTAATTTCAACACACACAAAATAGGCAAGCTAAGTCTTTTTATATGTATAAAATTGTTAGTTTGATAATTGATTGCTCGATCTTGAAGCTGATATTGAATTCGACTATGTACTTTCTGAATAAAAACTGTAGTGTATAATGTCACAATACAGTATCTAATCTAAATAAAAAATGCTGGTACCCATAACACAAGTTTAATCTTTCGCTTGAGTACCAGAGTTCATACAAATGTTTGCATTTGTGACTTTGTTTTGGAAGTTATTAGAATGTTTCAGAAGTTATATTTTTGTACAACTCCATGTATTACTTTGTGTGCTCTGTAAATGTTTGATTGTAAATGCCTTCAAATAAACATATTTATTTTATTATTTTATGTATAAAGCTAAATTAGAATTAGAAGAAATGAAAAAATCTAAAAAGGATTGAAATAAATGTTTTACAATTGATTATTTTATGGATTTTTATTTATTCATATTAACATAGAAACCTATCAACCAAAGGAGGTTGTACCATAAAATCATTGGTGTTGGTGTTTTCTTTAATCAGTACACTGGCAAAATCATCATTTTGGATGTGAATACCAACACAGTTCATTGGCACTAAACCATCTACCAATAATGCTATATTATCCAATGTTGCACATGCACATACGATAGCCACAATTGTTTCCACCTTAATACCCATTCCCAGTCCGTCTTGAAGACAAGTAAATCAATCTCCTTTTCCTCATATACCAAAACATTAATCCATAACGTTTATCCGAAAAATTTCACCAATAAATGGTGCAAATGTCACGACATGGTCTGGAAGACCCTCTCCCAGATCCCTGCAATAACACTTTACCTATGTCAAACACTACGAGATCGGTACGAGGGTCCTAACTGATGCCGCCTCAAATCATTATTGAACCTTACTGATAACTCACAGTTTCCAATATCGTACACAGGCCAAATCTCTTATTTGGTCGTCTGTACACTCGCTGACGCCCATCTGTACCTCATAGGGCTATTCTGCTTTCGTCTGAAAACAGAACGTCCTTCCATTGCATCGATGTGCACCGATGACGGCCTTGTCCCGGTCTCCGCGTGTCTGATAGCACCCTGTACAGTGATTCGAGGTGCACCAAGCATCCGAGTAATGCGACGTTGGATGTGTTGTAATAATTTACAGATAACAAAATATATTATGTATAACTAGTAACACCTTCTATCTGAAGTAATGTGTAACTGCCTGCATTCAGTTGTCATTTGTTTTTAAAAATAAAATTCAGTCGTTAACCGAAAGTGTCTGCGTCATTATTTAATAGGTTATGGGCAATCAGTTTCCGGTGTTTTTTAGTTAAAAAACTGCAAACTTTCGTGAAATATGGCTGTAAACTATATTCAGAGTGTACCGAAATTGAAAGGCAGAGAGAATTATGACGAATGGAGCTTTGCGGCAGAAAATTTGTTGGTGCTCGAAGGCATGGTGCATTACATCAAACCAATAGCCGGCATCGAATTAAAACCTGCAGACGACGCAAAAACAAAGGCAAAGTTGATTTTAACTATAGACCCTGGATTGTACGTGCATATTAGAGAAACAAACAACTCGCAAGAACTATGGAACAAACTAAAGAACATGTTTGATGATTCCGGTTTTTCGAGGAAAATAACATTGTTGCGTCATTTGATCTCCATACGACAAGAAAACTGCGATTCAATGACTGCATATGTCACGCAAGTTGTTGAGACGGCGCAAAGATTAAAGGGCACAGGATTTACAATTACAGATGAGTGGTTAGGATCATTATTACTAGCCGGTTTGCCAGATAAATTTTCTCCAATGATAATGGCCATAGAACACTCTGGAATTAAGATTACCACAGATGCAATAAAATCAAAATTAATTGATATGGAGGTTCCAACAATGACCGAAACGGAAAGTGGCGCTGCATTCGCCGTTAAAAGAACGAACAAGACGCCAAATAACAAAAATGGCGGCAATATGTCGTCCGCGTCCAAGTCCAAAGTGACAGGAGTAACCTGCTACAAGTGTAAACAAACCGGCCATTTTCGAAACCAGTGTCCATTATTGCAGAAAAATAAGCAATCTAACGCTTTTAGTGTGGTATTTCTTAATGGAAAATATAGTAAAAGTGAATGGTACGTAGACTCGGGCGCAAGTGCACATATGACTGCAAATAAAGAGTGGATAAACAATGCAAATTTCCATCCATGTTTATCAGAGATCACCGTTGCAAACAATATGAAAGTGCCAGTGTTGTGTTCCGGAGACGTATTGATAACGACTGATCGTAAATACGATATCACAATTAAAGATGTACTGTGCGTGCCAAGCTTGACGACAAATCTATTGTCAGTGAGTCAACTTATCAAGAACGGAAACAGTGTTGTTTTCGACGATAATAATTGTTACATTCGCAACAAAATGAATAAGTTAGTTGCTACTGCAGAATCAATTAACGGTGTTTATAAATTAAAAACGAATGAGACAGAATGCATGTTAGCAGCACCTGCAGTTGCTAGTGCAGAGCTTTGGCACAGGAGGCTCGGACATATTAATAGATGTGATATGGAAAAAATGAAGAATGGCATTGTGGACGGATTGTCATATCCCACTACCAGTAACATGTTGAAGGAAAAATGTGTGACCTGTTGCGAAGGTAAACAGACAAGACTACCATTTTCACATGTTGGTGAAAGAAGTAATGCAACCTTAGAGATAGTTCATGCTGATCTATGCGGTCCCATGGAAACAAAATCTATAGGTGGTGCGCAATATTTTCTTTTATTTGTGGATGACTTCAGTCGCATGAATTATATTTATTTTTTGAAACACAAAAATCAAGTATATAAGCAATTCAAAGATTTTAAAGCTATGGTGGAGAACCAGCAAAATAGAAAAATTAAAGTTTTGCGTACAGATAATGGTGGTGAATTTTGTAGTGGTGAAATGGAAAAGTATTTGACACAAGAAGGAATAATTCATCAGAAAACCGTTGCATACACACCTGAACAAAATGGTATATGTGAGAGAGCCAATAGAACTATTGTAGAAAAGGCTAGATGCTTGCTTTTTGATGCAAAACTAGAAAAGAAGTTCTGGGCAGAAGCATCTAATACAGCAGTTTACTTGAAAAATAGGTCAGTTACTTCGAGTTTGGATAATATTACTCCTTATGAAGCGTGGTATGGAAAGAAGCCAGATATGAGTCATATTCGCCTTTTCGGCAGTCCAGTAATGATTCATATTCCTAAGGAAAGAAGATTGAAATGGGACAGAAAAGCCGAGCAATATATTCTTATGGGTTTTTCAGAAAACATTAAAGGCTATCGAGTATATGATCCTAGAACAAATAATGTGACTGTAAAAAGGGATATTACAGTGTTGGAAGGAAAAACATATAAAGAATGCAAGGAAAATGATGCTATTTGGATACAAGAAGAACAAGGTATAGAAAACACTCAAGTACCAGTTGCACAAGTTGACACATTACAGACAGATCTAGAGAACAGAGATTCAGTGGGGGAATCTACAGTAAGAGAATCTCTGAATACCTCTAGCTCTCCTAGTTACTCAGATCCTGATAGTGATGCTGGTGATGATACCATGGTCCCATCCAACAATGTGATGGTGAATAAGGGGGGAACTACGACAAATACTCATAGTATGGTAGACATACACAGTAAGAGAATACGGAAAGCCCCTGAACGTTATGGTTTCAGTAACATGTGTGCCTACGATAATACACCTAAGACAGAGCAGATCGACTTCTCAGAAGCGCTGACTGGACCAGAAGCTGACAGTTGGAAGCTGGCCATGCGTGAGGAGCTGCAGTCATTTGAATATAATGATGCATGGGAACTAGTTGATGTCCCAAGTGGTGTTTCTATAGTGCAGTGTAAGTGGGTGTTAAACAAAAAGCTAGATGTGAATGACAAAGTGCGTTATCGTGCTAGACTTGTAGCAAAAGGTTTTACACAACGACCAGGTATTGATTATTCTGACATTTTTTCTCCTGTTGTGAAGCATTCTACACTGAGAATGTTGTTTGCCCTCAGTGTACAATGGGAAATGGATATAACACATTTAGATGTAACAACAGCTTTTTTAAATGGTCATTTAAAGGAAGATATTTATATGTCTATACCTGAAGGGTTTGTAAAGGAAAGTAATGGCAAAGTATTGAAACTTAAAAAGGCTGTTTACGGGTTAAAACAATCCTCATTGGTATGGTATGAAAAAGTACGAGATTGTTTATGTAATTTAGGTTTTACAAATAGTAAATATGAACCCTGTTTGTTTACTCAAAATTCTGATAAAGTTAAAGTCATTGTAGCAGTGTATGTTGATGATTTTCTGATTTTTTCAAATTGTACTAGAAAGACAGAGGAATTAAAATCATCATTAGCTTCAGAATTTAAATTAAAAGATCTAGGTTTTGTGAAACGTTATTTGGGTATGAGAATTAATGTTAACAAGGAGTGTAATACTATAACTGTGGACCAAAGTCATTACATAGAACAATTGTTAAATAAATTCAATATGTCTAAATGTAAAACTGTTGATACCCCAATAGAGTGTAAATTGGATATAAAACAATCTGAAAAATGTGCAAAGGATATTCCTTATCAAAAACTAATAGGCAGTCTTATGTATTTGGCTGTGTTAACAAGACCTGACATTGCATATTCTATAAGTTATCTCAGTCAGTTTAATAATTGCTATAATGAAAACCATTACCATTATGCCAAGAGAGTTTTGAAATATTTACAAAAGACTAAAGATTATTGTTTAATTTATAGGAAAGAATATACTGAATTGAAGGGTTTTGTTGATGCAGATTGGGCCAGTGACAGTCTGGACCGGAAGTCTTATACTGGTTACTGTTTTACCATGTGTGGGTCTGTGATCTCATGGCAAAGCAGGAAACAGAAGACAGTCTCCCTCTCTAGTACAGAGGCTGAATATGTGGCACTGTCTGAAGCTGCAAGAGAGGCAGTATACTTGAGTAATTTACTAGGTGAACTTACAGGAAATGTAAATGTAATAACATTGTTTTGTGACAATCAAAGTGCCCTAAAGCTTGCAATTAGTCAGCAGTCACATAATAGAACAAAACATATTGATGTTCGTCATCATTACGTTAGAGATGCTATTAAAAATAAGTTAATTAGAATTCAGTATGTTTCTACTCAGGATATGCCAGCAGACTTGCTAACCAAAGGTTTATCATCTTGTAAACATTATAAATTTGTAAAAATGTTGGGCATTATGTCAAACTGATGTTTCTGGGATTCTTTGTATATTTTGTTAAGTGGGGGTGTTGTAATAATTTACAGATAACAAAATATATTATGTATAACTAGTAACACCTTCTATCTGAAGTAATGTGTAACTGCCTGCATTCAGTTGTCATTTGTTTTTAAAAATAAAATTCAGTCGTTAACCGAAAGTGTCTGCGTCATTATTTAATAGGATGTACCCAGCATCGGCAAAAGCTACGGCTCTTGCAGCTCCAGTTCCATCCAGTGGCACTTTTATTCGATTACAGTAATCAAGTGGGTGCAGAAAGTCAAACAAAATGGTAATCACACCAAAAAGAGCAGGATAATCAGGTTAAAACTCACACTAACCCGATCGCTGAGAATGTAAATTTCGACCAAGTTACAAAAATGCATCTGAATGCAGGAAAAGGGTCAGAGTGTTTAATTAATTGCCAAAGTACCCACTTGAAACATGACAGCCATCGGATAAACATTTTTTTATTTTTTTTTTTAAAATCGTTGCCCCATTTAGTATTTTCTCCTGTGTCGTGGGTGCATTTACAAACACAATTTCACATGCACATGACACCCAGACCCGAAACAACAATCTGTGGATCACACAAAGAGTTGTTCCGTGCGGGAATCGAACCCGCGACACGTTGCACGGCAGCCAGTTGCCCAGCCACCGCGCCAACCGTGCAGTCAAACATTCCTTAAACCAACGCGGTGACGTATTTGTAATGTGGACGGTTAATTGTGCCTGTGAATGTATAACGCTGATTTCGGCGTACACTTAATTTAAACTTTTCGTAGGTTTCCTTAGATTAGGAGTCGGCAAATATATGATGTAAATATATGTTCGACAAAGATGGCGGACGTCATAATCGATTATTAAATATTTAAGTAAAGATTTTGCTATACTTAACTTTAATTGTCATTAAAGCAAGATAATGGGCCATTAACTGTCTCTGAGAGTATTTTTTTTGAAGTTTTACTAAGGAACGTTTGTGGCGTTTGTGGACTACGAGAAAGCCTTTGACTCTATTGAGACCCTGGTCTGTTCTGGAGTCCTTGCAACGGTGCCAAGTCGATTAGCGATATGTCCAAGTGCTGAGAAATCTGTATGATGTCGCAACTATGATTGTCCAAGTACAGAACCGGCAGTCTGAACTTATCCACCTGCATCGAGGAGTGAGACAGGGGGATGTTATTTCCCCTAAACTGTTCATCAATGCGCTAGAGGATATGTTCAATACACTGCACCGGAAAGGACGGGGCATAAATATTACTTAAATTACTTCCAATCTTCTATAGCACGGCCCCCACACATAACACCAATAGATAATGCAGGTTTGTGAAATTACAAATTGATTGGAAATATACTAAATATACTCGCAAGCTTTTTCCAGACAGTACGAGTTTATACCATTGAATGAGTAGGTATGATAAGCTTTATACTTTAGAAGATGCTATTGATGTTCCTGTATTTTTGAAACACTGTGTTGGGTAAAAATAAATAAAACAACACATTTATTACTCACAGTACATTATATTAAGAAAAATGGAATACAAAGTTTTTTGGAATACACGCTTTACACTTAGTGACAAATACGAGTAAGAAGCGAAACTAAAAATAATAATTCGAGAACGTACTCTAATATCACATCGAAATTTCAGTTCTGTGTGTTCTCTATCTGATACATTTTTGTTTTCTGCCAAAATCATTTTTTTCTTTTTCAGGCAAGCACCACAATGTTATACATATATATTATATAATAAAGCAATTAACAAAATATTACATTTTATTCTTGACATACTTCTATGCGGTCAGTTACATTAGTAATTTGTGCTGTTAATATCATTTGTCCACGGAAAAGCCTAAATAAAGAATCTGCATTTTAATACGCTTTGGTGTGTTTTAAGGTTTGGCTTCGTTATGGCTATGGCAACTTATAATAATTTTGACCACCTTTGCAAATTAATTTAATTACCATATAGCTGAAGAAGAAAAAAGTCACCCTACATCTAAACACGAATAGGATATTAAGTTACGCCAATGGAATGAAACAGTGATTTACATGCACTACAAAATGAATCACTGCTTTTATACTTACAAACTACTAGAAATTACTTAAACACTAGTTCGAGTACCCGGCGATGAATATTGCATATCGCCACATTTACCTATACACAAGGGTTTTGGAAAGGCATTCGAGAAAAATATTTACCGAGATGGGATTTTGATTCAGTTACTAATGGAAGATAATTGAACACTTCTAATGGAAAAGTACGATGTAATATTCAAACGAATTGAATACCTACGTTCTGTAAGTACATATATTACCTTATGATTATTAGTTTTATTAATCTAAGTGCGATGGCGGAAATAAACAGAATAGACAAGAAGCGCCGCGATATTTGGATATACAACTTAGAAGATTAATTTAGAAGTAAAAAGCGTCAATATATAATGCACTTAGTTGCTTACTTGTAAAGTAAAGCACGGGTTAAATTATAACAAAGGCATCTCGGTGACGGCCGTCGTTCTTATTAAATGTACAATATTGCCCTATCTCCCTACGAGTAGCATTTATTTCGCTGTAACGTTGCATTGTTTTTGATGAGAGTAACTTCATCAAGTTTGTTGATGTTAGACACGCATAGGCGTGACGTTAGCGACTGAAGCTTAGCAGCCCTCGGCGTGAAGATACCAGATCGTACGTAAACAATTAGAATAAGGAGAATTGCATGTCAGCGGTAACTAGGAGTGTAAGGACCACCTCGTGAGAGTAGAGCAGAAACATTTGCAATGAATATGTTAGGTGCGCTTGTGGCGACCGTAATTTTATTATCGAAGTAGCAAATTAACATTAGCTACACATACCCTTCTATAAAGGTTGGCAGATAACTTGGCAAGATTTTGTTATCATTTTTTTCAAGAAAATTACTTTATTAACTAAAAATACGCAGACGTTCAATAGTCAATCGCACGATGCTTGTGAGGATCAATCCCTGAGCGATTGGCGGAATTTTCTTATTATTTAAAAAAAAAGATTGCCAAGTTACGTGCCAAAGACTATACTAGCATAAATGATAATAGACTATTTCACCTGAACTAATAATGCAAAGAGCAATTCATTTCGGTTAAGAGTTGATTGGGAAAAGAAAATAAGCCAAAAGCACCATCCGCCCGCTCTTAAAATATTCCAAAATCAGATAAAATTGATTGAATTTAATTCAAAATATGGTTAATTTTTTGTGTCAGTCAGAATGAAGGCGTAAACTGACGTATTTAATGAAATTTTTGAGAAAATACAAAGTTAAAGAACCCATCGTCTAGAAAATTTGCGTAGAATTAGTTTAATTAATGTATCTTTTAATTTTATCATTAATATCAATTTATAATTTTAACCATAAAAAGTGTACTTATGTAAAGTTAACATTACAATAGTTTGACTAACACTACTGTAGCGTGGCCAATGCAGAACATATTCTGGGGCCTTAGTCTGCTATTACAATTGTGTCAGAATGGTCGATCTTTGAGCAGTGCAAGAGGGACTATTGTAATAGCAGACTAAGGCCCCTGGTCAATCTCGTCAAACATTCCTCTTAATGTACATCCAAGACATACGGTCAAAGTATACCACCAGAGCGTAAACACATTTGGTTGCTAAACAATAAATATGAACAATGATTGCCAAGTCGACTTTTCATTAATTCATTGAAATATTAATCAACTTTGATCAGGCGGTCTGGTTAGTATAAAAAATTAATTAAACAATAATAACCTTAATCAACTTATAATACTAATTTGAAGTACTTATTATCGGAAATTAAACTAAATGAGGCTGAATTCTCAAAGTAATAGGCGGTTTCAGACGTGCGAAATTGTAAACACATAAATACTGCAACTACACACAACACACACAAACAAAACTATGTACAAATAATTCCCTTTATACAGAGTTACTGTTCACATTGTTTGTGGCCCGATTCTTAATCAAATAAGATTTCCATTGATTGGTACGAAGTCATACCCATCGATCATTTTTGCAAATTTTACATAATATGTATGATGTGATTAAATATACAGAATGACTGGTGAGATACCTTCAATATTTGAGGACGTGATAGTATGCGAACATATATCATGAAATAAAATAACATAAAAATGAAATATTAAATAACTTCTTAGTAAACTTCGTACACAGTACACCGAGAGTCCAGTATTTATTTATTTAACTGCGGAATACTTGGACACCGCGCGGACGTACGAATCGCGCAGCGCGCTATCAACACAGAATACATAGGTACCTACACTGTACAGCTGTTGCCTACCTACATTTTATTCAAATTTAATTTCATTTATTTTTAGAGACATTTCGATAAAAAAATTAAGCATCTATTTTTTTTATATAAAGTTAACGAGAATCGAGTACCGAGTACTCTCTATAAGTATTGAACCTATTTCACCAGTCACACGGTACATCTGAAATAAAACTATTTTGAAGAGAGAGTCTAGATCTGATAAATTGCGATTCATGGATTATCAAGAACCCTGGATATAAAGGGACCCGCGTCTGGTAACACGTGTTTAAATCTAACTTAACCTAACTCTTGTTTCAGGTAAAGAGTAACCTGCATCTTCTGATGTCTTTCTATACCTAACTAAACCTAGGCCCTTTTAAAGGAATAGGGACAACCTGCAGCCACACTAATAAGCAATATACTATAAACTAGCCTTATTACTAAGAAATAATCCTAAACATACAAATTGGAACCAAAGTACACTCTGTGGGCAAGTGAGTAGTTGTTAATGAACCATGAATGAAACGGGATCTAAATACCATGTAAGTTAAATAGTACGAGTTACACGTCGTTTCGCGTGAACTGACAAGCCACGCTTCTGTCGTAAGTTTTATTGGTGTCAATCGTAGAATCGTGTTCAATGTGTATTTTCACTCAATTGTTTATATTACAACGGCCCATTCCAAACACGTGTCGCGCACAATATGACGTACGGTACTTATTGTAGTACTTAATTCCAACTTGTATCCTAAACACTTCCAATAATCATATCACGCAAGTGTTACATATCCTAAATACTTACATTTCGAATTTAGTAATTTTAGTACTTTCCATTCGACCTATACGACGCGATTGCGCGAACGATGGCACGAATTATGACAAATTTCAAATCAAGACCTAACACAAACTAATCATTACCTACTGACGAAACTTATCGTCACTACAACTACGAACGCTACACTACAGAGATTACACAAAGTTATCAAAAGAGAAATAACTTTTTAGACCATTGATGATTAGGTTCCGAGCAATTCATAATCAATTGCTACTAGAAGCGAACTCGATCATAATTATACCAATCTGCCTAGTCACCAACGTCAAGGCGGTGCTAGTTTTAACGTGAAATTCTAGTTATTCAATATTTTACCTTAATCTTAGTCATGTTATATTTTTAAACTAGCAAATTTATTAGCTCAGTTCGATAATTGTATCCATTCGCGATTAATACTTATTCAGAAATTTTGTCTTATTTTAGACCGCGATTCGTGTCTGCCTGCCTTGTGAAACTAGGGCCACATATTATTTTGTATTTGTGACCTCATATTAGCTTGTATAGTCAACGTTCAGGAAAATTGTGCAAATAGGTAACCAATATGTTGCCTTTATGTTGTAATATTTAATTATTCCATTTGTCTTTTATTTTTTGTGTATGATTTTCGGAATTAAGTTATCATATTAATTTCTTTGATTGTATGTTTACCGCCGTGTCGAGCACCTGGTGCTCCGTTTCATCTAACATGAGATAATGGCTTCGTTAGTGTAAGGGAGTCCCTTCCGAGATATTTGACTCTTATGACTCTTCTATTATTGTTATTACGACCTATTTCCACTGGATCAGTTCAGCCAGTTTTTTTATCTTTTATATACAGGGTGAATACTTTGAATTCGACGTATTCCTCTCGGGAGGTGATAATATAACGAATTTCCTACAAAATTAACCCTGAAGTTTCAGTGAAGTCACCCTGTATTGATTATTATGTTAACTAACAGAGGGCGTTCCTGTTAACCCGCAATAGTATAGCATCCATACATGCTAAAAAAAGTTATCATTCAAAAACAAGACAATTTTATATTTTTAAATATTAAAATATTTACCAAAATTTTTAAATCGATACGTTAAAGAAACGTTGCAATTTATTGATTATTTTTCTATAAGTAAATATTCGTTCACATACATATTCATAGGCGCGTTAGACATAGCTGCACATCTTTCCGCTAGAGCTCTATCTAGGTATTTGTCCAGCAGTTAAAAAGAGTTTTTAAACTGACATGGTCACTAACACTAGAATTGGAACTTGAAACGCGATATTTACCATTATTTCAATTTTTCCGATATTTCGGCACTGTTACAAGCGCCATGATCACGGAAAAACTGCTATGATAAACTCAGTTTATCCGTGATCATGGCGCTTGCAACAGTGCCGAAATATTGAAAACTCATAAAAATGAAAAACATGGTAAATATTCCGGTATCAAGTTCCAATTCAAGACTTAAAAAGAGATTCTCTTCCTCTCTACTTGCATGCAAATACGTGCAATTTGGTCTATTATCAGAACCTGTTTTGTTCTGATAATCGTGACAAAACCTCAAAGATTTCTTTCATATATTTCACATTTAACTCGTGTCGAAATTTACACTGAGCACCTTCATTACATATGCCCCAAACAAAGTCGTGACATTTCGACTAAACTTATTTTTTTGATCTGTAGATTGTCGATTTGAGGTCTGTGTGTGTGCCGGTAAAGGAGGCTGGCGGCCACTTGCTCGTAGTTGTTAGTCACGAACGCAATCATCTCCAACATTGTCTGTATAACGTCGGTAGACATATGATTCATCGGATTGGCTTTCCTGGTGAACCCATCTATTTCATAATAATGATATAGATTAACGAGTTTAAAAGAACGCCCTCTGTTAGTTAACATACTGTATAAGTAGTGTACATTTACACAATGCCTTCTTTGGCACAAATTGTAAGTCCGAGTACAAGCACTGCTTCAAAAGGAACAATAGACAAATTATTAAAGATATTCCTCGCTCCAGGTCTCTAAATATTCTTATCAAAATAGGATGACGAGGCATCTCTATCCACCGACGACAAAGGAGATTTTCCGACTAATAAGTTTAACTTAACATACATATATGTAACAAAAGCACAAGAAATACAATTATAAAGAACTTTCCAGTACGTTTGAATTTGTAGGTACTGTTTTAATATGTCTCCCAACTAATATTTAACTTAAAAAAATAAACAATATGAATACTGGTTACATGTAAAAATTGATAATTGTTATTGGGAGTTGCAAAAATAAAACCGAAGTCCATAAGAGATGACAGTGATACGTTGTTTCAGAAAGTCTTATGCACTCAATTTACGAATGTTACCTTAGGCCCGGCCGCACTAGGGCTGACCCGCGGCGGTATTTACCCGCGCAACTTTTATTGTATTGACTAAATTCCGCCGCGGTTACGCTATAATACCTCCGGGCCTCAAGCGGAATGTAAATAAATCAACAATTGTCACCTACCAACGAAATTGGCTACACATAACGATTAACTACAACCACATAATATGTTATGTTATACATTACATTACATTCATGTAGTTGTATAAAATTGAACTATCTAAGAAATTTAACTAACAACCACAGACGTCCACAAGCCTCTCCTGAAGTTCCAGATCGGCCGGTTGGACGTCTTGCCTGAAATGTGGGTATTTTTTCGATTTTAGGACATGCCGGTAAACTAATGGATACCCACAATATCAGAGCTGCTGCACCACAAGTACTCTACTGGCTTTTTGGGGATGGGGGGTGGGTGCTGGGTGTGGTGTAAACTCACCCACACCTTCCCCTTGACCTTGGTTAAATTCTGGTCGAACCGAGACACAGGTCTCCCAAGTGGTCCTAATGATGGTGAAACAATTGGTACTAATATTGAATTGAACTACTTACAAATTATTATCTATCTAGGACTATGAATAAGGTACCCGACATTATGGAATAATCAGGATTATAACAGTAACATTGTATTTTGAAATGTTGAGTGAACTACAAAAATTACCTATAATTTAGAATTGGTCAGTTACCCTTTTCATATTAATTTACTAACTACCGTGTATCAACAAGTTGGTCGGATGTTGTTGGGAGTTGTTTGCATAGAGATTGCACTATTGCATAATACATTTCTGTCGTAACTTTTAGGAGATAATCAAGCGCGCTTCTGGCGGAATGGAAATTTATTATGTATTTTAGTAGATATGTCTAAAGAAACGCAACACAACGGGTCAGTGATACTGTTCCTTTGTAAGGCACACTGTGGTTAAACGATATGAGATGATACATGTTTTAGATGTTGAGGAAATTTTGTGTTTTTTTCTTCCTTTTGGAGTCTGCCAATTGATTGTCTAGTTTCAACCGATTTCTAATGAGTAAAGTGAAGCTAACGGTCTACAAAGAACACACCAACAACATCACATAATAACACATTTGCCTATTAAACTCTGAAACAGTGTAACATCCATAAACTTTGAAATTTACAACCGCAAGTAACATTCGTGAACCGATATGAAACCACTTTCTGAAACTTAACTGTTTTTCTTTTTGAACGTTTTAATAAAATAACTGAAAAAAATAACTAACAAAAAAGGCCACAGAGTACAGTTGGGCCAGTGCACCGTGGATGTTGATTGTAAGCGCTATGTCCGAATTGCGCTTGATGGCTCGTCTCAATATCCTATCTTTCTATAGACTCGACTACTAGAGATACAATTTCTTGTGTCACGCGTGGCGACACAAGTTCTCGTCTCTAGTAGCCAAGTTCCCTGGTAGATAAGTTTTATTGAGACTAACCGTCGCCTGGTGCTGACTGATTGCGCCGATGAGACAGTTCAGTTGGAACACTGTCCCACCAACGGGCGATGGGGTCGTCACGTCCCTACGCCGGAATCCCTTATGAATTTTCTAAATTTTGCGGTTTATTTCCCATGCGTTTAATAGTTCTAGGTGAACATCTATATTTCGTGAGTACAAAATGTAATTAATGCCTTTGTATAAAACTTTACGACACGATATTATATTATTAATATTTAAACTACGGTGTAAAACGTCAAGATTAAGATATAATAATATGGTATATCTATAACGTGCTTTTGGAAACACGTTGGAATCTATTATCCAGTAACAGTTTAATCACCGTAGTCTTCTGGCTCCAAATCCGACGGCCTCTGGCTCCGACGTGCGTGTTCTAAGCACAGATATGAGTTCCGCACTAAGCCGACCACCTGTGTGCAAAGAAACTATCATGAGTAATCGGTGAATGCATAGCTACTAGCTACAGCAACTCCACCAGTGAGATACTGAGTACAAAGACTAACAATAATAAACACAGGACTTACCTTGGAGAAGAACAGCGTTGCTCTACAGTATTCACATTCCTCTTGAACAAATGTTCTGTTTCATTTCTCAGGATATCATCATCAAAAAATCCTTTGACAAAAAGAGGGACAGGGAACACTCACTGCCTTCCTGAAGTTCTCACTCTGCTTGGCTGGGACTGCATACCTGATAATTAAAAAAATATATAGTACAAATGCTTATTAAAATTATTTCAAATATAAATAAATTAAAACAAAGACTTACCAGATCCTAGGATCCCCTTTATGTAAAAAGTCCATCCACGATATAGCATGTCCCAGTAGAAGCATTCCATTGAGAATGCCATCCCCAGGCTTAAAGTGGGTGCAGTTAATCCGGACACAGGACCCAGAAAGTTGAGGATATTGTTGCTATCCTGGCTAATATTCTGCAACAAAAACTCTTTCTTAGTATGGAACTTCAGTTTTTCAGTAATAGCATGGAGACTGCTAGAGTACAGTTTCATAGTTTTACATCACATTTTCTTTTCGCAAATAGAGAAAATGAATACCACGACACAGATCTTTTAGCATAACTCAGTGAAGAAATGTTTTTAGTAACTTTTGGATATATAATTATTAGTAGATAAATATGATTTCATTTCTATTAATTAGTAGATCTTTTTTATATCAGGAATAAGAGTTTGTCCAAAAACTATACCAATCTCGTAGGAAGCCTTTAACCAGAGGCTGGAGTGGACAAAATGATAAAAACGCGTTCACTAAAAAACTAGCTCCCGTTTAGAATGCTACTAGGGCGAGTGCATCTCTGTAATCAACATTTTGATAAGCAGGAAGAATTTAGTTTTCAACGAGACTTTGATAATTATTTAGTAAATTACTAGCTTTTGCACGCGTTAATTATTTACTTATTAACCATGTTCTTAAATCACTATCTGTATAAAAAACGCATCAAAATTTGTTCCGTAGTTTAAAAGATTTAAGCATACATAGGGAGAGACAGCGGAAAGCGACTTTGTATGATACAATGTAGTGATATTGAACGGTTCGCTTGAGCCAAAACTAACGCAACAGAGCCTTCGCAAAAGTACCGCATAGCTGACAAAGTTTGCTTTTTAAGCTAAATCTATTGCGCTATACCATATTTACTGATTTGGTTCATACCTTGCAGCAGACAGCCATCCTAGAATTAAAAAAATAAAAGAAGTTAAATCTATCTTGGAACTTTTCACTCACACACTTGGAACTCTTCCTTTGTGGGTCTAAATACTGGACCTTCGTGCAATACGCCGCCTACAGCATGCGTCTGAGTAGTATCTGCGCCAGATTCGTTTCAATCTTCAGCACTAATCTGTTGATCCCTTTCTTTCTTTTTTATGGGATAAGCCGGTTAACGACCAGACGGACACCCGAAACACCAGAGGCATTAGATGAGTGAGGTTCCTTGTCTTCAAGCAAGCAATCCTTATTATTTTTACAAATTTATTCTTTGGTATCAGGCACGCCGATAGAAGTTGCTTTCCGTGGACCTCGTGTATGCGGAGCTTCATCATGAGACGAGGATGTTTCGGAAGCAGGTCCAGATATATATGGCCCGTATCTGTTTCTGGCGACTTGGGTTCCTCATTGCCATACTCATATAGTGTCCCCTATCCTTCTTAGGTTGATCCACTGAAGATACCCCAATACAAGAGATTGAGATTGAAATGTCAAGGTTGACATTTACGTTTATAGTCTTTTGAAACAAAAATGGAATTATCCAGTAACAGTTTAATTGTTGTTATCCCCTTCTGGCTCCAACTCCTCGCCATTTTCGATTCGTCTTTTCATGTCGTCATTGATGTTATTTAGTTCTTCGATTGTTACCTTGGTAACAATCTGCATGTCTTCAGTTATGGGCATCTTCTTAACGGTGAGTAACTTTAGTGCGTGTTCTAAGCACAGATATGAGTTCCGCACTAAGCCGACCACCTGTGTGCCAAGCAAATGTCATGAGTAATCGGTGATAGCACAGTTAGTACCAGCAACTCCACCAGTGAGATACTGAGTACAAAGACCAACAATAAACACAGGACTTACCTTAGAGAAGAACAGCGTGGCTCTACAGTATTCACATTCTTCTTGAATGAATGTTCTGTTTCGTCTTCTGCGACGACCAGTATTTTTCGGTTGATGGACTTCGGGCTATAACAACGTAAAGAATACGGTATGACGTCAAATACATCGTGTATAGGTGTCTTGGGTACCGGTCTAGACTTGATCCTTGCACCACTCGATCCGTGGGACCCACAGAGTACTATATCTATACTAGTACTATATATATGACATTATTTGCGAAATTAATTTATTTACAAGATTGACTAAATTTAAAACCAATTTTTTTTATTTGTTGATAGATTACTTAGACATCAATACACAGAAGGAAGAAATAAAAATGATCATTATTTACGGAATCTACAGCCACTAATGAAATATATACATATATGTATTGGTAAAAACACCGAAAATGACTTTTTCTTTGGCCACGTGGATAATATTCACCAATAACTTTCAGTCAAAATCAGTTTTTACCAAACTATTCAGTCAAAAGTACTTTTAACTGATTTTGCTAGTCAATAGTACTATTGACTGATTAAGAGTTTTGACTGCAACATAAATATATGTAGTTATATATATTATATAACTGTAGTATGTTAACATCTCAAGTCAAAACCTTACAAATCAAAACTTCCGTGTGCAAACTGTGCCACATGGGACAAATGATAAAATGATGAAGTGTTGACTTACCCGGTGCACCATTTTCATGCCTCTCTCTTGCAAGATTAGCCTGTTTGTAAGCTCATTTCTCAGGATTTTATCAAAAATCGGTTGTGCAACCATGAGGGTGGTCCTGTCCACATCACTCGCTTTGCCTATCCGCACTAGCAGCTCTTCGAGTGAGAATGTTGTACACTCACCGTTCTCACGAGCCTCCTGTAAATATTTTTTAATTAAAAATATACTTTTGTGGTAACATGAACGTCATGCCGTCCAATGTTAACCTGTGCTTCACGGAGAGGATACAGTAGCTCGACTCCATAAAAAGCGAATATTCAACGTTTATATGAGATTCACGCATGCCCCGAAGACTGAACGGCTAATCGGCGTAGTGACACGCCGCGCGCCGCCGAAATTGGGGTGAACGAGTTTCAACTCGATTAAATTCTACCAATTTATATACAACACTGGTTTCTGTGTCTGTAATATTTTCAGATGAGGCTAAACAGATTATTTTACACCAAAAACAAACAAACCTTGAACACTTCGTAGGCGGAATGTAACCAGGAAACCGGTGCGAAATTCATGCTCTCTGATTCAGAATAGCCCGTGTTTATAGACGAGGTGTAACAGTAGGGAAAAGCCAATATTATCTCATTTTCCTCCTGTACGACCCGTGTCACCGACACGTTGTACTCCCGCAGAAGCTGGGGCGGTATCATAACTGTGTTAGGTGAGAGCCACAGAGATTTCCTTTGACAAAAAGAGGGACAGAGAGTGCTCACTGCCTTCCTGAAGTTCTTACTATGCTTGGCTGGAATCGCATACCTGATGAAAAAAAAAAAAGTGAAATGCACATAAAATTTATCGAAAATAATTGTAAATGAAAACAAAGACCAATACCATATCCTTGGATCCCCTTTATACAATAAATCCAGAGACGAGACAGCGTGGGGGTCCAAGTAGAAGCAGTTTGTTGAGAATGCCATCCCCAGGTTTAAGGTGGGGGCAGTTAAGCCGGACACAGGACCCAGAAAGCGGAGGATATTGTGTTTATTCTGGCTAATATTCTGGAACAAAAGCTCTTTCTTAGTATGAAACTTTTATTAAGCATTTCGCTCACCTAGTAATATATTGGCACATCTGCAAAAAATGCGAAATTGACTTTATAATGGTTTAAGTAATTAAAAGTGAATATTAATCTATTTATTTAAATTTATTTAAATATTCATCGAGAGATGTCGTAAGTGTCATTATACCATTATTGTAGTTTCCCCCCTCACGCACGTAAAACAACGGTACATTGGTCAGTAAACTAAAAACTAAACAAGTCAGGTAAACTATGAAAACGGTAAATGTGCCAATATATTTATCGGTTTTCGAAAATTTTATGCAATATCATCAATGTCACCCCTTATCACAAGGGATAACTATTGAAATGCACCCTAGCTGACCCCATTACACATTGAATACATAATAATCGTTCATTGGATTAATAATTACCTTCAAGGTTAACGTGCGGCTGTTTCCTCGCGAGGGGTCGGAGCCTGTATCAATGGCGGCGGTGGCGACACATACGTGCTCGTTGCCCTGAACCACGTAGCGCCAGTACAACTCTTCTTTCTGATCGAGACTCAATGGGTTGTTCTCTCGAGTGATTCCATAACCATAAACGATACTGTACGTAGACTCGGCGAGCTGCAAATTGACCGATGTCTTTAGTGATTAGAGAGGATATTACTTATAATCAACGGAAAAAGACCAACAGTAAATTTAATCCAAATGTATCACAGCATGTACTCTATTATATTTCACAGGGAAAGTGAATTACCTATTCATTTATACAGTTATTACCTCTTTAAACCTAGAGTAGTTCATAATTGGGCCTCGCACGATGCAGTCTTCTGCCTCTTTGACAGCATTCATTTCCGGAGAATGTTCCTCAGGTTCTTCTTCAGTATCAGTCAATCCCATCAGACGTCTCTGTGCACGCAAGGGGTTCAGTGCCCGGTCCAACAGCCTTTGGATTTTCCGACTCCATGCCTTTTCGATCATACCAAAGATTACCTGTCCTTCAGCTATAAAAAAACAAATCAACAAGATTCAAGAGATCAATAAAATTATTCACTGAACATAAAACAATAACCACAGGAAATTTATACTAAAAGACAAATATCAGATACATAATTTGAATTATGCTAACAATTACATATAATCTCTTATACTTTACTGAACAGTGAACAACTTACTTGGCGAAAGTGAATCATAGTGTAGAAGGTACCTCGCGTAAACATATTTCAGTCTATTTTGAAACTTTAAACTCGTAGACAAGTTCATGTCGCGTGCAACTCGCCCCCAATATTTCTTACCAATTACGTGTTGTAGTCCACCGTGTCGTTGCACGCTGTGGTATAACTTAGGCAAATTAACTTCCATACCTCCAATCTGTAAAATACAACGTGATATTACTCCTACGAATAAAAAAACTACCTTAGGACTGGCTTTGGGGGAGGGGACGAGGTTAACGAAACAATTTTCGTTTCAACATGTTACGTTTTGAAATACAAATTATAGTATATACATTTATTTTAATAATAAAAACATAAATATATAAATATAGGTTTCTGTCTCTGGTGCCATGACCATGCTCTCGACTATGAGGCCATGAGACCATGCTCCCGCTACTAGTTGGCTTTAATTTAAATATTATTTTATTTTGTATTTAAAAATGTATTTTTAGATATAAATATATATAATATGGAAAGTAATAAAATAATTTTAATACGTAACGTGTTTGCGCGTATGTAGTAGAGACCGTTAGGCACTGCCTTCAAATGGAACATCTTTTAAATTATAACCATTAGACACTGGAGGCTTGCCTTCGAATGGAGATACATATTTTAAATTATAACAGTAGCTAATGCTTACCGTTGGTGTGTTGCAAGGAGAACCATTTGTGCGCGATGCACAAAACTTCATACAAGCCAATTCTCGCATAGATGAACCCCATCGGTTCAATATACGAGATACATAAAGTCTCTGTATATCGAACCGAAGTCCATCACTGCTTTGGCTTGTCGGTCTCCAACCTGGAGGTGGAATTACTTTACAAATACCAATTTCGCACGCTTCGTCCCAAATCTTCATAAAATACGCCATAGGATTCTGAAATTCAAAATCGTACGGTTTTAGTTAAGTCCAGTTTAATCTATATTAATATTAAATAAAGCTGAAGGGTTTATATTTGTACACTAATCTACGGAAGTAACTGGTATGAATTGAATCATTATTTTGTGTTTTTTAGGGTTCCGTAGCCAAATGGCAAAAAACGGAACCCTTATAGATTCGTCATGTCTGTCTGTCCGTCCGTCAGTCCGTCCGTCCTTTTGTCACAGCCATTTATTTCCGAAGCTGTTGGGCTTATATAGTTGAAACTTTGTAGGTTGATGTATTCTGGTAACTGCTATTTGAATTTCGAATAAAAATTAAAAAATCCATACACATTAATTAACTGCAAAATAAAATGGAGCTAATTTATCCGTGATGGGTGTCTATGGATAGGGCTTTAAAAATAACATTAAGGTTTCTAAAACCACTTTTCGCCAAAATCAATCGTCTAAAAGTTAGACGTTTCCCCTCTAACTTTTAAAATAAGAGAGTGATAACTAAAAAAAAATACGTGTTGTAGATTTCAATAGAAACTTACAACGAAAATTGGTATGAACCAGATATCATTATTCGTTTTTAAGAAATAATACATTTTAAAAAAACCTTTTATATAACGTCTTATACTTGCTACTACGGAACCCTTTATGGGCGAGTCTGACTCGCACTTGGCCGGTTTTACTTTTATTGTTATAACTAGCGACCCGCCCCAAATTCGCATGGGTGCAATGGTGATATATTATACCTGTATTATACATAAAAACCTTCCTCATGAGTTACTCTATCTATTAAAAAAACCGCATCAAAATCCGTTGCGTAGTTTTAAAGATTTAAGCGTTCATAGGGACATACAACATGACAGAAAAAGCGACTTTGTTTTATACTATGTAGTGAAGCGTTGATCCCGCCAAGTTTATCAATAGGACCCGAGAAGCAAGTGAAATTTGAAAGCACGCACTAATATAAATTTAAAAGGTTGTGAATCTGTATATTTGTGTGTTTCTTATTCATGAAATTAGGAACAGGGATAGATTATGGAACCACGGGAACGAGGGCCAAGCTGCTGGCAGAAGCTAGTCAGAATATGCAAAAAATAATAATAGTAGTAATATTTAATCGTGAGGGTAAATAAGAGTAAGTAAATAAGTCTTTATCGATAAGTTACACTAACAAACTTAACTAGACATCTAGGAACAGATCGGATTATATTCATTACACAATACTCACTTGGAACTCTTCCTTTGTGGGTCTAAATACTGGACCTTCGTGCAATACGCCGCCTACAGCATGCGTCTGAGTAGTATCTGCGCTAGATTCGTTTAAGTCATCGTCACTAATCCGTTCATCACTTCCTCTGCCGTCGTAGTCGTCTTGTTCTAGCTGATCGTCAGAATTGGCTTCGATGTCGGCGTCATCACCCTCTCGGTATACGTTGTTTAACATAATAATATGGCGATCAACAATCCGACTTTGAACGGCAGCTCGGGGCATTTCAACATTAGCTTGGGGTCGGGGTGCCTCAACGTTAGGGCGGGGTTGCTCAACAAGATGTGCAACTTCAGGGTTGTTTTCATAGTACACTTTAGATATTATACCTTGAAGTCTTTCAGATGTATTTCTTTTCTGTGCACTTATATATTTAGACAAATTACTGGGTGATCCGAAAGGTAGCCCACTGGGACCCGCTACTGGCTCCGTGATTGCCATTTGTACTCCAGTAGGCCCGCCCACTGGCTCTGTGGTTACTCTTTGTAGCCCACTAGGCCCAGCCACTGGTGCCGATATTACTTTTTGTGGTCCACTAGGTCCCGCTACTTGCTCCGTGGTTACCCTTTGTAACCCACTAGGTCGCGCTACTGGCTCCGTGGTAACCCTTTGTAACCCACTAGGTCCCGCTACTGGTTCCGTGGTTACCCTTTGTAAACCACTAGATGCGGCCACAGGCTCTAATATAGTATTTTGTAATCCACTAGGTCCAGCGACACGTTCTGCCGGAAGGATTTGTAACCGTTTCGATATTGGGTCTGGCAGAAATAGGGGCACACAAATCCTCTTTGGATAACTCGGTGCAGCAAATATCATATCTAAAACATAAACGAACACAAACAAATTAAAAAAAAATTACAACCGAATATTGCCCTGACTGTGTAAGTTCATAAAAGGGTAAAGGGTGATATAAATCTGGGGTGAAAATACAGAAACATTGCATTGCTCTAAAGTTTCTATAGTGATTATACCAACTACCAAAAGTTAAGTTTAATAAATTAGCATTTTTATTTACCTGGAGTGAAAGGGTCACTAGTTTGGCCTCGCTTATTTGTCGATTTCTTATTGGTTTTGTTAATCTGGGCGCAGTATCTCGATAGTCTCTCATCGATCGAAAATTCTGATGATGGATTTATATTCGCTGTCACAAGTTGTCCTTTTAATGCTTGTAACTTTTTGGCGGTAACTGCGCGGACCTTACCGTTACTTAAACGCCGTTGGCGCAAAGTCATTGCATATGTTTTTTGTTCATTTATATTCATGGTATTAATTCTGGTCGTTTTTCCTTTATTACTGGATTTTTTACTATTGGCGTTACCTCTAGCACGGGGTGCTTTGCCTTCATTACTGATTTTACCTTTAGTGCAGCTTTTTCCTTTAGTATTAGCTTTTCCTTTAGTGTTTGATTTTCCTTTAGTACTAGACTCCTTGTCCATAGTGCAAGGCTCTGTGACATTAATATCTTCGTTTAAGTTATGTTGTTCAATAGTCTGAGGTTCTTGGTCGCCGTTTTCAGATTGAAGGAAGTCTATTAATGTATCAACTACGTGGCTATCTGTGTAGCATTCATCATCATTGCAATCAAAATCTCCAGGACTAGACTTAATGCTTATAGAACTGTCCCCTAACAGTAGTCGCCTATCTGCTTTATTATATTCAATGCCTACTACTGTCTTGTCATCTCTTGTCTCTTCCACTACAAGTTCATGAGGCTTAGCGACAGATTTCGTTTTGTCACTGCACGGGTTTGTTTCACAGAGTCTTTTTAAAAGCACTATAGGTAGCGAGGGGGTATGAGAACCTAAAATACAATTATTTCAGTTCAATTAATACGACAACCATTGGGTATTTATGAAAATAAATTATCGTGAGATTGGAATATATTATGATATAAACTAATATAAAATAATACCTGTCGTTCTATTTTGCTGACCAGCTACACCTACAAAAAGAAACAATAGGGATGATGACGGGGTAAGAAAATAAAATAAATATGATTCCGTCAGATAGGTGATGAAAAAATACTAAAGGAATCAAAGTTTAGGTGTGGGAGGAAATACGTCGTTACGCGAGAGAAGTAATTGAACGATTTTAGCCCCTTAAAAAAAATCCGTATCATCCACACTCTTATCACCTTTCTATTTGCAAATAAATAATATAAAAAATGGACGCAGGGATGGCACCGAAGGTCTGAAACTTCCCATACCCAGAGAGCATCTGCACCACACGAAACGGCAAGGAGCCGTGCTTTCTCCCGAGTCAGTCATCGAGGACTGGCCGAACCGCCTCAATGGTGATGAGGGCAGTGGTAGGGCGTTGAAGCTTGTCCCGCCATTTCGTCACTAAGACTTGAAGAAACTCCGACCTCGTTCCGCATTATTTAGCGAGCAAGTACTTTAGTCTCCAGGTCCCAGGCCCTCAGGGGATCCGGACAGTACACACACAAGCCGCTTCGTAAGAGATCGTGCCATAACCCCTAATCACTAACAGCCGTCAAATGACATAAAAGACATTTCACTACATATATTACATTAGTCGCATATACAAAAATATTATAATTGTTTTAAAAATTCGCCAGTCCTTGAAATACGCTAGTTACTGGATAAATATTATTTTTATTAAGGGCGATGCAGTATATTGCGTGCTGCAAATTCTCTGCTTAAGAGGAATTAAAATTAAATAATATTTATCCAGTTGTTAGTATAGTAGAGACTTCCACAAAGTAGCACCTGATTCTATTCAAATTAGTCCTTGAAATTTTTAAATTATTATATGCATGAAGTTGCATTTCCTGAAGTCGCTGTCTGCCATTATGAAGTATCTCCTAGTACCTACAAGTTTAGAACACTGACCTTCATGTGACTCGGGCAAGTTCGTTGGTGTCGTGTTATTTGGGGCAGCACTGCTCGCGTCTTGGGCGGCATCGCCACTGTCGTCCACGGCTGCCGCCTGACGCGAGGACGTTCTGAAATATTTCAACATAAATTAGATATGATTTTGGATATTAGCAACTACTCTGCTCAGCTCACTACATTACTCAAATTATATCTTGCAATGCATAACTGTAAAAATGTATTTGTATGATAACATATCTTGTACAATAAAATATCTGAATGTGGTAAACTTGGTAACAGTAATTACAATCCTGTCAGTCCCCTTGCTCTTCAAAGTTGCATAATACCTAGCCATAGTAGACTGGGTCTGTTGGAATGTTTTAACAAATTGTGGGCCTTCATGAGCATCTGAATATATTTTTTTTTATTCAGGCTTTAGTAATTAGTTTAGCACGCATTAACATTTCTCTGTCAATGTAAATATACAAACAATGCATCAAAATTCTAAGTATACATAGGGACAGACAGCGGAAAGCGACTTTGTATGATACAATGTAGTGATATTGAATGGTTCGCTTGAGCCAAAACTAACGCAACAGAGCCTTCGCAAAAGTACCGCATAGCTGACAAAGTTGGCTTTTTAAGCTAAATCTATTGCGCTATACCATATTTACTGATTTGGTTAGCATCTTGCACCACGCAGTAATCCTACAATTAAACAAAAAATTAATAGAAGTTAAATTTTAATTAATAACTACGAACAAAAAGTAATATATACTGCTTTTACTTCTATGTCCTCGCTGTTTGTTGGACCACGTTTCAATCAGCTAACTAGTTGTAAGTACTTTTTTCAATCAACGTTCAGCCTAAATCCTATGATCTGGGGGCACGGCAATGCCCCCGCCAAATCGAGCAAAAAATAACGGCGCGGCGGACTTAAGTAGCGACTAAATAAAATAACCGACTTGCTAATACATGGATGTCACAACTTTTTACGGCAGACAAACTGATGAGGTGCGAGGCTTGGATATTTTTACATTTGATGGTATAAAAATAATCCTAAGTTAAATGTAAGCCCTTCAATTAACACGCTAGTCATTTAATCAGATAACAGGTTCAACAATGTGACTGCGACATAATAATAATATGTACCTATTTATGTGTCAGAATACTAAAACTTGAAATATATTAACTTGCGAAATTCGAAAATTATTAACTTGCGTAGGAAACTCAACCGAGAGATAAATTGTTTTTTTTTTTTTTTATGGAATAGGAGGCAAACGAGCAAACGAGACACCTGATGGTAAGCGATCAGCGCCGCCCATGGACACCCGCAACACCAGAGGAGTCACAGGTGCGTTGCCGGCCTTTGTTTTTTAAAAAGGAGTATGCTCTTTTCTTGAAGGTTTGAAGGTAATTGTATTATTCTACGCCCACATTTTCGTTTCTCTTTAGTTTTCCAATTCAATTTGTAAATTAATAAACTTCTACTAGCAATAAGTACTAATACAACTAAAAATCACAGTAACTAATGCGTAGGATTTAATATTATTTAAACAATATAATTTTTAAGTTATTACAATCCCTAAAATCAAACCCCAATACTGATTTAATATCCCGAAAAGCACTGAAATATTTGTTGGAGATGTAAATAAAAAAATGATATATCCATTGGTGATGAGGTGGCACGCCCCGCCCACGCTTCTAAATCAATATGGCTAGACGGGAGGGTTTGTACCTAGATATGGTACCGATCAAAGAGAGGGGGATCAAATGAAACCTCACCTCTACATCTGAACAGCTAGAATCACAGATGGGAAGTACGCGGTAGACACGGGTAGGAGGGGCAAGGGGGACTCCCTGTCTGACCCTCTTCGGGAGACATGGAATGCTAAGTTATTGATTTTGAACGCCCACATATAATATTTGTGTATTATAAATAAACTAGCGGACCCGACAAACGTCCTGTCTACACGTCTTTAATTTGAACAACTACTAATGAATTAAAAATTAATTAAACTTAAAAAAAAAAAAAAAAAAAAAAAAAAAAAACATTGTCCAGCGGACAAAATTGTGAATCTAAACCATTCTCAGATCCCCTTGAACACACACAAAAAATTTCATCAAAATCGGTCCAGTCGTTTAAGAGAAGTTCAGTGACATACACACTTACAGAAGAATTATATATATAAAGATAAGAGCGTATTTGCAGATAATATTTTGTGTACAGGTAAAAACTCTAAGATTCGTTCAGCACACCGACACGACTGTCGCTGTGCGAAATGCTCCATACTAACTTGCACCCTCCATGTCAGGGAAGCAGGGAATTAGGAATTAGTAGTTTTAATTTTATTTAGAACGTAAAATAAGTAGATAAATGTAATATTGATATGACAACAATTTACGTAATAACTTAAGACATAAGGTCCATTAAGTAGAGACTAAATATAACTGACTTGGTATTACATGGATCTCACAACTTTTTACGGTAGGAAAACTTATTTCGTACATTTTGAGTGTATCAAACATATCTAACATGGTTTTTAAAATTGTTTTTTTAGCGTTCCGTAGCCAAATGGCAAAAAACGGAACCCTTATAGATTCGTCATGTCTGTCTGGCTGTCCGTCCGTATGTGACAGCCATTTATTTCCGAAACTGTTGGGCCTACATAGTTTAAACTTTGTAGGATGGTGTATTCTGGTAACCGATATTCGAATTTTGAATAAACAATAATAAAGTTTAAAACTAAACGACACTCCATACATGGCACTGATACATTTCTTTTTCAGCTAACCTATCCGTGATCCGTGTCTATGGATAAAAATACACTGAGGAAACCATTTTTCGTTAAAATTAATTGTTTGGAAGATAGACGCTTCCAAAGTGGAAAAATGCCATTTACTTGCTGCCCTTCATGGGCGAGTCCGACTCGCACTTGGCCGGTTTTTTTTTTCAGAAAACATAATAATGTATATGTTATTTATGTATTGTCCTATAGATATATGAATGTCGTCTCTGATGTACTTTCCATTATTGAAATATTTTTATTATAAGTCGTGTAATTTATTCATGTAACCAAAAATTTTTCAAATAATATAAACTATCCTTCTTAGAATTTTTGTAACGAGTTACGAGATAATGTAGGATTTCAAAAAATAATGAAAAAACATCCAACTTGCACATGATAGTAACGACCTTTGGTTCTCCAGACTCCAGTTACGTTCCAAAACACCTCAGATGCACTTATCACTGTAGGCGGCGGGCGCGCCCCGATCACCCCGATGGGCGATGGGAAAAGTAAGGTGACGGTCAGGGTCACCAGTGACTGCCACGGCCCGAAAGAAAAAACATTTTGATGGCAATGAACGTATTAAGCGAATGCTAAATACAAATAATTATCTCATTTTGTTAAAAAATAAATAAAAACATCACTCGTTCGCGAGACTTGATGCTTTGATTTTATAATAATGAATAAAAACTATTTTGATCACGTACTAGAACATGAAAATTCGGTACATGTTTTACACGAACAATAATTAATTTAAAAACACTGCTTATTATCGTAAAAATGTAGCAAGATCTCTTTTTTCCAATTTAGTATGTTTTTTATTTCAGTTGTTTAATTTAAAAGTTTCAATATGTTAGTGACGTTTATTTTTTATTTCACGTGTAAATGAGTTGTTTTAGATAAATATTAATTAATTTAACCACCAAAACTTGTACACTTACTCCATTGCCTGAACATTTAAAATTTTAAATCACTGTCTGGAACAACCGCCCGCGACTGCCACGTCCGGCAACACTGCCAGCTCGCGTGAAACTGGCAGCATTGCCGAAAGTCCCCGAACTCAAGCCCCCGTGGGGTAGGTACCCTTCGATTTATAGAGAGAGACAGATATAATGCAATACCCACACCACATCCTATGTATAACGTATTTACAGTGACTTGGAATGAGTTGTTACTGACCCCTTTATATGGTGTGGGGGACCTCTACTCGAAGGGGTGAACAAGCAGTGTGTTTGACTGTTTTGGATATTAATTAATTTGGCCAGACCTAGCCAGACAGATAATGGAGGTTGTAATGATTTCGTAAGAAATGTTTTAAAATAAGGTAAGGTTCTAATAATTACATTGAGTTAAAATATTAAGTAGTGGTAGATATAAACAAAAAATAACTTCAGTATTTTCATTTTACAAAAGTATAAAGGAACTTGCGCTTCGCTATAAGTACTTACTGACGTTGTATTGTATAATAACACAATGTGCCGTACACATAATTGATATTTATAATGTACAGTATGTAATGACTAATGACATAGCATGTATTGTGTAAGTATAACAGAAGTATTTTTATACCCTATTTGTGTTCAAACTATCGTGAAAAAAAGTGTAATACATGATAAAGAAAATCACTACCCGTAGCCTAGCCATCGATCTCGAATTATGAAATCTCGACTTCATCTTCATAAATTTTACGAAAAACATGCCGCCGAAATCACGCTAATTGCTAGTCAAAAATATTTATATTGAGATAGACAGGTATAAATGCCACCCCTGTTCGAGATTAGTAGGGAGGTAGGGAGGCAACTTGTTTTATTCTATGGAAAGGGAGCGATCTCCCCAGCCAGACACATAGTCAGTCAATTGAGTACATAATATGATATTAGCTATTATTAAGGTAGACAGGCTTTTGATCTCTCGAAAGGAATGTAGTACTTATAAGTTTTTGTATTGTAGTATACTGATGAATACGTCTCAAATGTTGCCCTGTGAGGGCTGTGAGTAAAAGGGGATCCTTTATGATACCACCAAATACTTGCTTTCTTTGAAAACTGACCTATTTTAGTAGGTACAGAGTGAATATTCAAATGCAAATCAAAATCTTTGACAAAATATAGAAAAAAAAATATATAACTGTTATTATAACAGTTAGTAGTATTTTTTGTTTGTTTACAACGTCTTGGAGCGGGTGGGCGAAGCGAACGCAGGAAACTATACAAACTACGCGAAATATTGGCGAGCTAAACTATAGGGTTCACACCGAAAACTACAGACAGACAAGCGACGGACGGAGCGCGCGGAGCTGGCGAAGCGGGCTAACGGCGCGTTCAATAAACTACCGATCGGTAAATTTGCTTACGAGCCGTAGAATTTTGACACATTTTGTATGGAGCTTATGTCAAAATTCTACGGCTCGTAAGCAAATTTACCGATCGGTAGTTTATTGGAATGCGCCGTAAGTCGACTCGAAACGGCGAGGACGGGCGAGCGGGCTGGCAGGCGAGCTAAGCTAGCGAAGCCCGAGCGCGCCAACGAGGTGAACGGGTAGCTTCGCTGGAATCGTCGGATATTTCGTTAGGTTAGCTTGTTAGGTTAGTCGGTAGCTTGTGGTGTGTGTGAACCGAACTATGGTAAGAGATGAAACGATGTTCGCTTTAAACTATGTCGATAACCTGTGCCCGCTGAATTAAATATATCGAAGCCAATATTATGCAAGCAAACGACCTACGACTGTAACGTTGCACGTTATTTTGTGCATTAAAAATAATAAATGGTTACTTACTTCATAAACCTAATGTATTATAAAAATAATTATCACAATATAGTGGATACCTGAATAAGTCTAAAAAATATTTATAAATAATTATCGAAAAATAGTAGGCTGTAGTAGCCGCGCGCCGCACATAGATATAACTAACTAGCCGCCTCACTTAGACAGCGAGCCGCCGCCGCCCGCCGGTCCAGAACGTTCCACCGTTGGCAAAATAAATAGAACTAAAACAGCGAGCCCGAAAAAGGCTGACAGTGAACCACCGACTGAACGTGAACCTACTAAATCCACACAGGATACTTATCAATATATAAAAAGTTATTAAATTCAAGTGAAATTAAATTCAGTGAAACCCGAATTGAGGTCCTGCTTCAAAGATCCCAGTTCAAAGTTCAAGTCCAAGTCCAAGTTCCAGATCACGTTCAAGTTCAAGTTCGAATTCAAGTTCAAGTTCCAGTTCAAGCTCATTCAAGGACAACTTCAGATGACTTCTCTACTATAAGTCCCCAAGAGACTACAACACGTATTACACGTACTGTCCAAGTCGTCTGACCTTCGTGGCCCTCACGCCGGAGCCGGCAGTTTTTCCCTGCGCCTGCGACGGCTGTGCTGCTGCGAAGCTACTAGCGACCTACCTACCCCGCCGGCTACTAATCCAGAACAGTAGTGTTCTCCCGGCGAACTGAAACTCATGCGCTCGATATTTTAAACCCACTCCTAGCTCAACCGACTACCTACCAACTAGAATAATTTTACCTACCTAACTAAAAATCTAATTTTAATTTTAAAATTCTACTACCTATCCCCTTAACGTTACATTGACTCACGAAGTTAATTCTTCTACCCACTAAATACCTTAAACGTTAGACGACAGAAAACGGCAAAAGCAGGACTGAATATTTGCACTTCCAAGACCAAGAAAATGAGAACAGGTGCAAAGATTCATATAAAGTTGCTGGCAGTGGAACACATCCACTTTACCTACTTTGGAAGCGTCGTATAAGAAACTGAAGGAAGTAAAAAGGGCATTTCTTGAAGAATCGTCAAAGCCCGAGTTATACCTTCGCACAGTTGTGACCTTTTTCTGACTCGAATTTACTCGATTAAGCTTAACTATTATTCTAATACACTTGCGGATAAAAATTAGGGAATAAAAATAATAAAAAAAAAACCTAAGGCCTATTTCTTGTTTTTATCGTGACCATCTGCGTTTCTTAATACGCATACACGAGAAACAAAATGAGTCATTCAATAAAAAAAAATATGAATTTGGTTTTAATACATACAGTTAATTAAAAAAAAAATTATAATATATATTATAATGAATGCATATTTTATTATTTCGTGTTTGAACGTTAGTTAGATTTACAAGTACGAAACGTGAAAGGTCACTCAGGACACCTCATGACAATTACAAGTCTTCATCAACCGCGTCATGAAAACTCGGTCAAACTCCTGTTCAAGTGGGGACGGATTAGCCACATGCTTCGAACTCTTCTCGACCAAAGTGTGTCGGTCGGTATGACGTAGGCTGCGATTAAACATGAAGCTTAATAACTGATCACGATGAAATCTTCGGAAACGACGAGATAAACCTAATCTGTGAATGGTGTTGTCAATTTCAGACAAAATATTGGATGAATAACATGATTTTCCATTGTTTAATATTTAGAATTTGGGGTGTCTTCAACCGGTATAGGGCGGCAATAAGTCAGAGACATTCTTGTATCGGATTTGCAGCGCCATCAACCGGATGTTGGCGGCGAGTAGTAAGACTCGCCTAATTTAACCACTCTTATCTATGAGAGAAGACGTCTGCTAAGGATACTTGTATAGAATTTGAGGCGCCACTGAGCGGGAGAAGACAGTGAAAAGTTAGCGGGTGACTCCATCTGCTGCTGATCGTGCTCCCGCGTGGCTTGCACGCCCGTTTACAACGACTCTCCTCCTGGTTCAAAGCTAAACATTTCCACCAATTTTCAACCAATCCTATTTAACCGTTCTTGAGTTATAAATAGTGTAACTAACAGGACTTTCTTTTATTTTAAATATAATGGATACAGGTGTAGGTACCAGTACCACAGAATAAACCGCGATTACACATTATATTAACAATTAATTCACCGATAAGGTGCGGTTATATAACGTTATAAAACAATGTGTAACAATAACATTTGGGTTTAAACAAATTATAACAGTGGTTGTAGAGTATGTTACATGCTATTATCACGCGTAGCATTGAATTATAAAAAACAAAAGCCGGTATATTATTGTTCTGGTTCCTGGCTAGAAAAAATACTATTTCGCTAAGAAAGTTTTAGGTCAATAATTAAAAAAATCGTGATTATTAACGGATAATTAATAAGTGTAATTTTTCTTTAATACCTTACACAGTTCCATTTGAAATATAAACAAAAAACGAAATACAAAATGGCAGCAGCGGCACATAAACATAGTAATAAAAACTAAAATGAGAAATCGCAATGCGCTCAAATGCTAAAGAATACGAAAATTACGAGCTAACGAGAACTAAATAAAAATAAGTTGACTTACGTGTTACATCTTGAATGGTATTTTTAATTAAATTATGGACGCGTCGCCACCACACCCTAGCTTCCAGGTTGAAAAGAATCAAAATAATCAATTATTTAATAATTGTCAATCAATTTTGTAAATGAGAGAAAATAATTTTTATATAGAACTAGCTACTTCCGCGCGGTTTCCCCCGCTCTGCTTGGTCGGTCATCGGTCATAGCGTAATGTTTTATAGCCTATAGCCTTCCTCGATAAATGCACTATTCTACACAAAAATAATTATACAAATCGGACCTTCAATAGATTTTTATATATAGAGATTTAAAAAGGCGGAATTTACTGTCATGTTCAGGTAAGCGCAGATGCAGATCCAAATCTATACTATATCACTACATAGTATAAAACAAAGTCGCTTTTTCTGTCATGTTGTATGTCCCTATGAACGCTTAAATCTTTAAAACTACGCAACGGATTTTGATGCGGTTTTTTTTAATAGATAGAGTAACTCATGAGGAAGGTTTTTATGTATAATACAGGTATAATATATCACCATTGCACCCATGCGAAGCTGGGGCGGGTCGCTAGTAATATTATAAAGCTGAAGAGTTTGTTTGTTTGTTTGAACGCGCTAATCTCCGGAACGCCTGTTCCGATTATAGGCTATAAAACATCACGCTATGACCAATAGGAGCCAAGCAGAGTGGGTGAAACCTCTAATTTTTAGAAATTGGAATATTGTGTTGCTTATTATTGTCTACGCATACCTATGACCTATTGATTTTAGTTTAGACCAGAAAATGCAAAGTGTAACTATTGAGATCAGGCCAAAACTCATAAATTTTATAATTTATTCTTAATTGTTATTGGTATTTTAAATTTTACAAATAATTATGTATTAGGGCATAAATGATCATGCAAGTTTTAATCACTTTAAATATTATTTATTTAGATAATTGTACACAAAAGATTATATGTGGCTAACCACGCCAGTTATAATGCACTACACTTAGTTTTTGTACAATTTTAGTTCTACATTCTTTTGCAACATGATGATCTTGTGTCTTCATCTTGTTTTTCATGAACATTGGTGTTTATTCTGTTGACATGCCTTATAATAATAAATAGATAAATATGCCCAAGGTGCCAACAGGGATAACACTCCACTTGTGTCACTATTATGTAAAGTGTGATCATGTGTAGTACTCTTCGCACAAACAAAGCACCTTGATCTTGTACTGTGGTGTGTTGTAATTTTCTTCCTTCGTAATCTTCAACGATCTTGACCTTGAGTATTTCAGTAGAAGGTAGATCATCAGGCGATCCCATTGCAGTACGAAACTCAGTACGAAACAAAGAAAAACATTTTAAAAGAATCTGGGAGGCTCTACAACAGTAGAATTGCCAATAATTCATCGATCACCACTAAACCGATTTCTTTCAGTTTCTTAGCTGCATCGAAAAAATCAGTGATATGCTTTCGGAGGTTGTCTCCTTCATTCATGCGTGTCAGTACAAGTCTCTTCAATCATGACGCCTTACGAGCGGGTCCACTTGATTCATATATCGATATCAATTTGCCCCATACCTGTAGGGTTACTCCGGTTCTCGAATGCGAAATTTCGTTTAATTTTCGGCTGTTGGTTTTATTGATGTACTAATGAAATTACTTAAAATAACGTTTTTATTTAATTCATATCTAAACCTGTTTATTTATCTTCATTTCATTCATTCATTTTTGTTCAAAGTTCGCAATAAATGGTAATACCATTATGGTATTGCAGTACGAGGGTTTCGGACGAAACTTAGTTTTTCGTTGAATTAGAATAGGCCTCCTGTTTCGAGGTATCTAAACCATCAAATGCTGCGCGCTAACTAGGACTGACGGCTAACAATATATCCTATTCAGCCTTTCCGTCCATTTTCACCCAATCCGAATACTTAGGGTCGTGCTGGTTGTGGCATTGCAACCGATACGATTTCCCACAAGTCATTTTTCTTCAAAATAGCCCTCATGTGAATTTTCAACGTATCATAATTATTTGCTTCTAACGGTTCAATTTTAATAGTAGCAGCCATAATGATTATTAAAGTTGACACAATTTATAAAATCGACGAAATGTTTAATTGTAAACTATAACAACTCGGGAGAGTCCATTTTTTATGTACAAACAAACGTGCGTCGTGCACTCTATGCCCTGTGACCGCATGGAATGGGGCGAGTCTATTATTTCACGATAACAGTTCACCACATCTTTTCACTAAGGATATTTATTGTCCAAAACTCATGAAATAAATTGTTAATAGTCTTCTGTGCCCATCACCTTTAGGGCATAAATGATCACGCAAGTTTCAATCACTTTAATTATTATTTATTTAGATAATTGGACACAAACAGTTTACGCGGCTAACGACGCGACGCCGGTTTATAACTTTCAAACACACACACTTCGTATACCTCAATATTACGTATAAGAATAAATATAAAACTAACAAAAATACTGTTTTATAGTATTGTTAAAATTATTAATTTATTGTTATAATGAAGTTTAAACTTACCTTCCTGCTAATTCATCGTCCACAAAACTCAATTCAAGACCATCGATGAAATCCGCCAACGAATCATCGGAACACATTTTCAACATTGTTACTCAAACTAATGAAAATCTGTCTCAAAATTAAAATTAAACTATAATGAAACTTAAACTATATCGTCCGCCAACTCATTATTCAAACACAATCTGAAGAATACCTAAAAGGAAAATATTATGCCAAGCGCAACACTCAACAGCGCAAAGAGCGCCAAACGGAAACGTCATTACTAGCCGGCCGGCAGAAATGAGACTGACGCGACGGCGAGTGACGGACGCGTGACGCCGCTGGCTGACGCGGGGTGACGCGGGTAACGGACCACGGAGGGGTGGTGCCGGTTGGTAGTGAGTGAGTTGCGCATGCTTTTGTTGGCAAACCCTTATTTATAGTCCAATCAAATAAGGTTAAATTAGATAGGTAAGAATCTCGGAATGCGAGATACCCAGCTGCAATTTTGTATACAGGGTGTCCCTGAAATCGACGTCCAACGGGCACTAGATGATCAGCAAGATTCCAACTGTTATCAGAAAAAAATAAAAAAAAATCTAAGTCCTACAGTTTTCAAATTACAGTGACTTATATGTTATCCACGAAAAAGTACACCCTGTGCCAGTCTTTTGACTCTTGTTGCTACAAATCTTAATTTTTTCGTCTGCAGTCTTCCTTACATTATCCTGAATAGTGCTCCAGTAATATGGAATCATAAATTCTTAGCCAACTGCTTTAGATTGGAAAACATTGTTAGTTTTAGAGGAACCAAATACTCTGAATAAAATTTTCACCTTACTTTAAGTGACTGTACTAAATAAATTATGTATGGCGCTAGTAGTGGCAAATTTCACCAAAGTTGGCGCATTTAATGAGGATTCTAAAATGGTATAGCACTTTGCACATTATTTCTTAAATTCGACACAAAAAAAGATTTTTCAACGAAACTCCGTTTCGATGAATTTATTTGAGCTTACTAAAAATTCTTCTAGTGTACTCAAATCATTCGTTATAACCTCGTATGCACTAGACAACACTTTTCACACGATTTGTTATCATCATGTTGAAAATCAGCGAGGATCTCTTGTCAAACAACATTGTCTGTCTACTCATGATTTCGCTTGAAGCATTCGTCGGCAATATTACTAGACTTACTAGAGGAACTGATGTTGTGTATCATGTTTCACTAAATAATATTGAATGATTGCAATTTGATGTTCATAGTGCATCAAACACATTATCAAATGTGTAGTAAAATCAAAAGGAACGGACGCGGCAGATTCATGTACACAGCATATCGACGCGGTAGTGGTATGGTGTACATGAGCCCTTAAGCACAGTTACTCGTCATATCACCATCAAAAAAAAAAGAAATTGATGAATCCTCCGATTAAGTTACGTGTTCATGCCTTGTGATCAAATGCGGGACGAAGCATCAAATATTCTTTAGTTTTTCGAGACAGAGTTATTTGCACCGGTACAAGGAATTGCAGGTAAAGCAAAAAATAATTTAAAAAATAAATAATCAACACGGCGCAAAAAAGCCAGTGCTCAGCTAAAATGCCGAAGCCCGTGTGCGATGGCTCGAGATGCACAATACCAGTTCGTCTAGCGATAATATTGCCGACGAAAGCTGCAAGCGAAATCACGGGTAAACAGACAATGTTGTTTGACAAGAGATCCTCGCTGATTTTCAACATGATGATAACAAATCGCGTGCAAAGTGTTGTCTAGTGCATACGAGGTTATAACGTATGATTTGAGTACACTAGAAGAATTTTTAGTAAGCTCAAATAAATTCATCGAAACGGAGTTTCGTTGAAAAATCTTTTTTTGCGTCGAATTTAAGAAATAATGTGCAAAGTGCTATACCATTTTAGAATTCTCATTAAATGCGCCAACTTTGGTGAAAGTTGCCACTACTAGCGCCATACATAATTTATTCAGTACAGTCACTTAAAGTAAGGTGAAAATTTTATTCAGAGTATTTGGTTCCTCTAAAACTAACAATGTTTTCCAGTCTAAAGCAGTTGGCTAAGAATTTATGATTCCATATTACTGGAGCACTATTCAGGATAATGTAAGGAAGACTGCAGACGAAAAAATTAAGATTTGTAGCAACAAGAGTCAAAAGACTGGCACAGGGTGTACTTTTTCGTGGATAACACATAAGTCACTGTAATTTAAAAACTGTAGGACTTAGAATTTTTTTATATTTTTCTGATAATATTTGGAACCTTGCCGATCATCTGGTGCCTGTTGGACGTCGACTTCAGGGACACTCTGTATACTTGTATATTGACCCCCTAAAACTTGTCTCAAAACCTACATAATATGGTAGGGTGTAAGCAACTCTTAAAATTTTGGAACACTTTGGAAACGTCTATCTTTCAAACAATTGATTTTGACGAAAAATGGTTTTAGGAACCATGACGTATTTTTTACTGTCCTATCCATAGACATTGACAACCATCACGGATAGGTTGGAGGAAAACAAAATTTTTATGAAGAGATGCTGTGACCGCGCTCTCTCCGCCCTCTATCTCGAAAACGGTTCACCGTATAAAAAAAAAGTTTATACAAAAGTTGTAGAGAATTTTGTATTCTACAATATTGGTATTAAATGCAAATACCAAAAACCCATAGGAAATGAGATATTTCCAAAAAAGCGCAAAAAAACGATTTTTGGGACCTTTGGACCTTAAAATTTTAAGGTCCAAAGTCGCGACTCCAGAAGTAACTTACATTATAATGTATTGTGTGTGATGAGTTAGTAAAGTTAGGTGATCTATTAAGGTGTCGAAAAATACGCAATTATTTTTTTTTTATTTTTAGTGCATATTAATTTGTTTTGGAATATTTATTATTGAAGTCGGTTTTTTTTAGTTAAAATTGTTTTTTATTTGAAATTGACTTTAATTTGACGGAATAATCATTGACAGTTGGAAACACCGACTTTGCCGAAAATTACAAAAATTTTGATAATAACCCTTGTAAACTTTGTATTTTTACAAGATATTTGAGGGCAAAAGTGATTTAAATAGTGTTGAAATAAATTGAGATTCTAATGAGAGTGGTTTTGTATGGTATGTTTCGCGTACCGGTTAGAAGTAGATTTAGCTTGCAGCGACTCTGGGTTCGACTCCAGCACTCAAGCAGTTCCATAAGGAGTACATTTATAGAGTATTTTGAAGCAAATCATGGGCACAAATATGTCAAATCGAGCTCTGTGGTGCCGCTGTACGATCCGACTGTCCCGTTTGTTAATGCTGGTATGAATCAGGTATGTCCAATACATGTACTGTAATATACGCACTTACTTTGCGCTAACTACATGTTTCTTATTGCATATTTATGTGGTTTAAATGTAAACACAGCAACGACTGCACGGTTGGCGCGGTGGCTGGGCAACTGGCTGCCGTGCAACGTGTCGCGTGTTCGATTCCCGCACGGAACAACTCTTTGTGTGATCCACAGATTGTTGTTTCGGGTCTGGGTGTGAAGTGTATGTGAACTTATAAGTTTGTAAACGCACCCACGACGCAGGAGAAAATCCTAATGTGGGGCAACGTTTTTTTTTAAATAGAATAGAAATAGCTAACCAAATTGAGAGAAAACACTTAAACTAATACTTACATGTCTGCTAACTATTGTCTAATGTTCCACATTAAGTGCACAGGTGCTCTTAATCCAGTTTTGAGTCCTGTTCTGCATCTTTAGATTATTGTATGTCCACAGCAAGTATGTTTTTGCTACAAGTCAAAGTCAAATACATTATTTTAACTACTTTTCCAATGAACTAAATAGTTAATAAGTTACTTCAATTCATTCTAATTTGGTTTCTTGTTTCAGTTCAAAGGTGTGTTTCTTGGTAAAGTGGCTCCCCCTTGTGCTAAAGCTGTGAACTCTCAAAAATGTGTGAGGGTAGGCGGGAAGCATAATGACCTAGATGTAGTTGGTACTGATGGACACCATCATACCTTCTTTGAAATGCTTGGCAATTGGTCGTTTGGAGATTTTTATAAGGTAAATGTTAAATAATATTAATAAAGAGGATTTAGAAAACTATTTTTTTTATATAACACTTCTATCCCATATTTAAAATAAATAATCTGTCATATTATTCCAGTATTATTCTATCTTACCAACTAATAACTTAACATCCTCATTGTGTAACATAACACCCTAAAGTCATCTCTGGCAAAATTGCTATTTTGTTGACAACAAAAGATGGTGTTTAAGAAGAAAACTTTGCACAAATAGTCATGCATCATAAAATAAACCTTATCACTAACAAAATAAGGTTTAAAAGCACATGATTTTTTATAGCCTTGTATGAGATTAGACACTACATTTTCTCGTTCTTCTAATTATAACAATCAACTAAATTAATCATAATATTTTTATTTACAGAAAGAAGCTTGCCAGATGGCCTGGCAACTTCTGTTAGGTCCATACAGAATGAAACCAGAAAACCTGGTGGTCACATACTTCTCAGGAGATGTGGCTATAGGACAGAAGATGGACACAGATTGTAGAGATATCTGGAAGAAAATTGGGTTAGTTGTACACAGTAGATAATAGAAAAACAAATAGCAAAAGTGTAACCCAAACCAAACTTTTATTTACATTTTCATCAGTACTAGGAGGTGCACACCTCCTTTTACATATGTATTGACATATACTAAGTATTCCATTCACTCCAAATTGAGATTGATCTCATTAGAAATAACAAAAAACAAATAATATACAGAAGAATCCGTTTATTATGACTCCGCCTATATTGACCAACCGGTTATTATAACGTAATTGCATGACGAAGTTTGGTTTTCATATAAAATTCTTTATAAAAAAGTCGGATATAATGACTTCCCTTTATATGACCCATTTTTAATAAATTATGTCCGGTTATAATGACAGGCACGATTCTTTACCTTCAATAATGTTCGTTAATTCCCGACGACGTTCGGCACGTGCCTAGTTTTTGTTTAAAATTAAAATTTAAATTAAAAGCTGCAGAATTATTATCACGATTTGTCCACAGCAATATTGAAAATGATAATTTGACCATAGCTATGTCTTCTATACACAATAGTGTGAGAGTCTGTTTTTACAATAAAATGAAGAAACAAAAGCAGACAAAAATTACAGATTACTTACAATAAAAAATACACTTGTATGTGTTATTATAATAATCTGCTGATTACGTGCAATTTTGATTTTGATTTAATATGGTCTTACACATATGCAAATATACTATGTTTCTGTATTAAAATACTTAATACATACATATTTACATAAAAAAGATTTTCATTTATACATAACGCTTTGTATGACGTCCGCTTATTATGACGTGTTTGTCAATTCCTTTCGATGTCATTATAAACGGACTCTACTGTATTACAATATTCTACTTTTAAATTGAATCCAAGCTCTGTCAAGGCAGTTATGATATATTTTAGCTGCAAATTATCAAATGCATTATTAGTTTGTAACATTCTATTTCCTATCAGTGTGGCCGATAGCAGACTGTTGCCAAGAGGATCGACGGACAACTTCTGGGAGATGGGTGCAACTGGTCCGTGTGGACCCTGCACTGAGATCCACTACGTCAATCCAGACGGGTCACTCACTGAAATATGGAACCTTGTGTTTATCAATTCTTTTAGGTGAGTTGTGGAAAACTGCCTTTACATAATATACACTGTCTGTGTATACAAAATGTTTCTTTGGGAAAGTTGTTTGTAATCATGAGTACAATCACATGTTTAAATGTCGGTCACTAATTACCAGGTACCCTATTTAGTCTGTAATAGGGTTTCTGGAGGATTTATTGTTTAATCAAATGGTTCAATGAAAACTATAGACCAAAATATTCAAACTATAGTATGAAGTTAAAACTAATGTCAATTATACACCAAAATTTTCCCACCATAAGTGTTGGCTGAAAACTGCATAAAATCAGAATCAGATGCGGACTTTGTAATCACCAAACAAAAAAAGTTCAAAGTGCCTTTTTGGTAATATAAGTGTTATAATGGGAATCATAACATAACTGGTGAAACATGGGTATTAAACTGTATGCGTGTTTATGTATACCTCTTCAAGAATTAAGGTGATGTATGATGTGAAGCAACTATTTTTTTTTTTTTTATTTTGTAAATTTATATTTCAGAGATAATCAAGGCAAAGTGAATGGCTTGGCGAAGTACCATGTGGATACAGGCATGGGTCTGGAGCGTATGGCCGCCATCTTGCAAGGAGTACCCTCTAACTACGATACCGACTTGTTTCAGCCCCTCATTAAAGCTATTGAGAAGGCACGTCATTTTTGACCCTATTTTCTTAGTGTTAAGGTTCATTTTATATTGCACAAGAGTGAAGAATGAGAGAATGAATTGTCTAATGTTTCAGTAGGAAAAGTATGTGAATTTAAACCTTATACTGTTAGTGATAAGGTTTATTTTATGATGTACTACTATTTGTACAGTTTTCTTCTTGAACATGATCTTTTGTGTACAATAAAATTAAGATATTCTCAACAGAACTATGAACCTTAATATTCCGTTCTCCAGAACAGCAAAGGAGTGCCTCCATACAGTGGTAGCTACTTACCTAGCGCTGTAGTGGATGCGGCGTACCGTAGACTGGCAGACCACGCCAGGATGATCAGCATCTGTCTTGCTGATGGAGTCTTTCCAGCTACTAGGTAAGATTTTATTTCTACCAGCTTTTGATATAAAAATATGAAGACAGTAAGATATTAGAGGGTTCAAAAACTAAAGCTCCTTATTTAAATAATTATTAAGTTCTTGCTAAAACAATTCTATGGGAGGAGGCAGAGACAATTGAACACCAATTGCTACGAATCTTACCATATCTCTTTCGCTTCATCAACAGTCATCAGTTTTTCAATCATCATAAATCTAAAATCAATTTCTATTTTTTAGCTTAAACTTAAAACAAATAATTAGGAATTCATTCAAAATTTCGTCCGATGTGTTCCAAAACCCTAAACTGCCGAGAATCCTATATGACGAGGTCGTAGAGACCCTGGATACCACATACCCTGAGCTGGTGACCAAGGAGACCGATGCTAAACTGATCATAGACCATGAGGAGCAAGGGTATGCAAAGATGAGGTCAGGACTTAAGAAGGAGATGAAGGATCTGATCAAACAGTACCCTGAGGTGATGACCTTGAGTGACGTGGAACTGCCAGGGTTCGTGCAAGGATATAGGGACCTTAAAGAGGTATTCATTAAAACATATATATTTTTATAATAACTATACCTTGTGCGCTGTAGCATGGTGCGGCTGACAGATTCAGTAACGTTTCGTATCACTTAAATTATGCCTTAGTATTTTAGCTGTATTACATTCGTATTATGTTAAATAATTCGGAAGCGTAGTTAATTAAAATAAAACCAACCGGAATGTTCTAGTCTTTAAATAAAATCTAATAAAATGAAAAATAAAGTAAAGTGTTATGCGTATAACATAACGCCATAGTCGTGTTTAGTGATGGGATGTACTGCTACGATGGATAGGTAGTCGATGTTTTTTTAGAATAATTAACGAAAATCGTGCGTCGTTCAATTGTCACACTTAAAAAACCTTTAATTATGTGGGTAAATCTACTGTAGACACAGCTCTCTCTGCCCAAACCACAGTGACTTTATCTGAGCACAAATATGTAGTAGGCGTTTTTAGGGTTCCGTAGCCAAATCGCAAAAAACGGAACCCTTATTTTAGACATTTCCGGCGCCTTTCATAATGCATGGTGGTACTTAATCTGAAAGATCGTGGTTGCTTTAGTAACATATACAAACTAATATACACTTGTTTTCTTCACGGTTCTGTAAAACTGAAACTCTAAAACACCTCAGGGCTCGGTCATCAAATATTTATTTTGACAAGTATATACACGTAGTTACACTGCACAACTAAATAACACACACATTTAATAAAAAAGATTAAAGAGAATTAAATGTATGCTGCGAGTATCGATAGCGATAAAAAAAGATTTTTCTAATGTCCATCCCTAAAGAGAGACGTCAACATCATACAGGCATCTGTCAGCCGCACCATGCTACAGCGCACTAGGTATATTATGAGACATACTAAATTAACTACAAATCACGGTTTACACACGTAAATATTTGGAGAAAAAGGCTACTAGTTTCGAGTTTTTCTAGTCGTCAGCGCACGCTGCTTATGATGAAGAGTCCCTCTGTGACTCGTAACCAGTAGAGATGTTTCTCCAAGTACTTACGTGAGTAAACTGTGATTTGTAGTTAATTTAATACATACATGTATACTTTATTCCTCTTTAGTGTCTTGTTTAAGAAGCGATTAGTTAGAGAATCTTTTGTAGTTTAAAAATAATAACTTATGAGCTAGCAAAGCTATGTTCCATTAAAAATATAATATTACCCACACTTTACGTATCTTTTACAGACAATGTCCAAACAAAAATCGACCGTAATACCAGGGGAATTAGTTTTCAAACTATACGATACGCACGGCTTACATGAAGAGGTGATCAAGCAGATAGCCGACTTGAACAAACTGAGTTTAGACAACAAAGGATTCTGGTCCCTACTAGCCAAACATAAGACGAGACACAAGACTGCCATCAAGGAACTAGATAACAGGGGCCAATTTTTCAACGAAGCTTTAAAAACCCTTCGAACCAACGGCTACACAAACACAAACGACCAGCCAAAATACGACTACATACAAACAGAAGAAAAAATTGAGTTCAAACCGATAAAAACTCAAATAATAGCCATTTTGAACGAATCCTTCGATTGGATTGACTTACTAGAGCCTTGTAGTGACCGACCCTTTTACGTAGTGACGAAAGACACCAACTTTTACTGTGAAGAGGGGGGCCAGGAAGCGGATAGGGGCGCCATCTACTTCAACAAGAATATTGCTATGGAGGTCGAAAGCGTTTTCAAGTTACAAGACTTTGTCTTCCATAAGGGTTATTTCTTAATAAAAAATGAGAGGACAACGAACTGTGTGTATTGTGATATGAATGTGGAAATGGAGATTGATGAGGAACGGCGTCTGAAGCTGATGCAGAACCACACGGGGGTGCACTTGCTGAACGCTGCGGTGCGAAGGGTGCTGTCCAAGAGTGCCGTGTGTCCCACCGGGTCTAGTGTCACTGAGAACGGATTGTCGCTACATTTGTCGGTCTATGGGGAGAAGTTGTCGCAAAAAGTTATGTTGGATGTACAGGATCTTATTAGGTGAGTTTGAAGCTTGTGTTGAATGAGTCAAGGTTAGCTTTTCAATTATTTTAAACTTTGTATTTTCTACATATAAATGTAAGCCAAGCCTATTTTCCTGTTTGTATGTTCCTATTTTTCTTTTTACTCGACTCTTTCCGCGATCCCCAAGCAGTTTACCAAGCAGAGAGTTAAGAGATTACAACAAACACCATTACGAGACCTTTATTTGTCCAGCAGTCGTCTCTCAGCTGATTATAACAACAAAATTGTATCTGCACGCAGGGAATCAATAAAATGCAACGCACCAATAGAGACGCGCATCGTGGACAGTGTCCAACTATCCCGTGAGCCCGGGGTGGTGACAATCCCGGGGGAGACATATCCCGAGGTCGGACTCCGACTCGTCACTGCTTTCCTACCTCTAGTATCCAAGTAAGTATTGTTAAATACCTTTTAATAAGTATTTTTTCTTTTCGTTTCCAATTTCGATAGTATTATGACCTAATATAATCTTTCAAACAGACAAAAAATAAAATAGAACATTGTGACAAAAATTAAAAAATACCTCCATCACATGTGCGACTCCTGTCTCTCTGGTACAGAGTTAAGTAAAGTAGATTAAACATTGTTAGCCATATTCACGACACTGTAATTAATTGTGTAAAATTGTAGCATTACTATGACCATAACAATACAAGTACTATTACTATACCCTAGGGAGTTATGTTGCGGCACGCACCTGCCGTCGACGGGCGCGATGGGGGAGTTCTGTGTGACCAGCGTCAAGGGCGCCGGGGGGCAGACTCCCTGCATACATGCACTCACTGGGGATAAGGCTACACAGGTGAACACTATTTGATCACTGACTTTAAGCTCTTTCTGTTTGTCAAGTCAGTTAAAACAGCTTTATTCCACAGCAATTACAGTTTATTAAAATAATAAATTGCAAGCAAGTTTAAAACGAATATCTATATTAGTATTATATTTCGCATTTGTATTTATTTTTAGTTTTATTTACGTTCTGTACGTTTGTATTTATTTTTAGTTTTATTTACGTTCTGAACTAGATATGACTATTATCCCAATTTTCGGAAAAAATAATATTTTTAGCTTTTTTCTGCAAAACAAAATTTAAATCCGCCATTCTTCACAGAAATGTTCGTTATCTACATAAGTCTTGTTCCACAGGCGCGCGAACTATTCTGTCGAACTGAGAAACTAGGACAAGTGATCGATTTGATAGACCCTGACAGGAAGAAGGAGGAGATCTCCCTCATATTGAACCAACTGTCAACACTATGCGGCACCAGTGGCGCCCCCTACGGGGAGTATGCCAACTGCCTCGACTTACTTGACAGCTTATCCAAAAAGGAGGTGCATAAAAATGATCTGGCGCTGCAGTGAGTACCTATTTTAATATTATTTTATTTTAATTAGGTTAAATAATGTTTTATGTTATTTACTAGACTAGACTTAATTTTAGCTTTGTCTAGTTAGACTAAACTATTAGGGAGTCTCTCTGTTGACTGTCGTGCCAACCATGGTTGACAGTAAGAGAGCATGGGACGGAGTCGCTTCCTTCTGCGAACATGTAATTTTGGCAAAGAAAGAGGGAGGCGTCCAGTTCTATCCGCTCCCGCCGTAGACTCAGCTCAGCGCCGTGTGGCGGTTTCGCTTTTTTTATTTTTGTGATTATAAAAAGCACATAAATTAATGCTCCCATTCCACCTCCTAGCTCAATAGCATCAACAGAAGTGGCGGAGGTAGTGTCCCAGGCAGCCAGCGAGGGTCGTAGGTTCGTGGTGCACTTCGTGCGCTGCTCGTACCTGATGCAGAGCCCGGCGGCGCAGGCCGTGCTGGCGGAGCGCCGCGCGCTGCCCGCCATGTTGCTGGGCTGCGCCGGCGGGGTACTCGTCGCGGCCTGCTCCGTGCCACAGGTATGTTACTCGTCTCCTCGTATATATATGCTTTCCAGAACTGGGGCCTACTCTAATTCAACGAAAAACGAAGTTTCGTCTGAAACTTGGCAGATTTCGTACTACAATTCCATTTATTGCGCACTTTCGTGGACAAAAACGAACGAATGAAATGAAGATAAATAAATAGGTTTCGATTTTAAATTAAAAATTTAAAAAAATTCTAAGTAATTTTATTAGTAAATCAATAAAACCTACGGTCGAAGATTAAACGAAACTTCGCATTCGAGAAACAGAATAGCCCTACTGATCTTAGAAATGATAATGGTCTTATCGTGAATTGCCACTTTCTGACTAAGGAAAGACGTAACCCTACACTGTTATTTTTTATGGCATAGGAAGACAAATGAGTTGTCCGATCACCTGATGATAAGCAATCGAAACTGCCCACGGATACATAGAACACCATTTTCTGTATGTGTCTGATCTGTGAATGTAAATGACAAAAGAATTCTACGTTGATTTTTTCATTCTAAACGCATTGCATCTTTATCATTTCGATTTAAGCCATGAATGAGTACCACTTTGTAAGGGTATACAAAGTATGGTGTATGATTGTGTCGTACAGGAGATGGTGAGCCAGTCGTTCACGGCGCGGACGTGGCTGGCGTGCGCGGCGCGAGTGTTCGGCGCCACGCTGCAGGGCTCCGACAACGACCACACACACGCCATCATGACGCCTTCCAAGGTAAACACTCTTATTACTAAACTAGCTTCTGCCAGCGGCTTCGGTTGCGTTCTCATCGGATAAAAAATATATAGAAAACAATATATAAAAACCTATAGAAAACAAGCGCGTGTGAAGCCTCTCAAAGTGATCTAGCTCTCGCAAAGTAAAATAACTTAATTAAGTTTTCCTAAGAAGTAAGTTTCAGAATTTTTTTTTGGAGTAAACATGCATTCGGGTCACCTGGTGGTAAGCAATCGTCACCGCCCATGGACACTTGAAACACCAGAGGCGTTACAAGTGCGTTGCCTTTTGGGGGTTAAGAATTTAAGGATTGTTGCGGAATCGGGGATTGGGAAGATTAGAAAGGGGATAATTGGTCCTACGGTAACCATCACACAACAAAACAACGCAAGGGTTGTTTCACGTCTGCTTTCTATGAGGCCATGGTATCTCTCCGATTGAGCCGGCCCATTCGTGCCGAAGCATGGCTCTCCCACAGTTAAAATGAATATAAAACATTGCAATATTGGTCCATAGGTGAGCCTGATCAACTGCGACCAACTAGTCCAGGACGCGATGCGGGTCGCGATCAAATTCGCGCAGTCCCACACTAAAGAGAACACAGAACAATCTAGAAGCATACAGAACAGACAACAGAATTGAAATACGTAATTACAGACTGACGGTCTTATTCATAATACTTATATAAACCTATTTCAACTAAAGAATATTTGGCCCCTTTTTATATTATCACGGAAATACTATGTAAATTAATTTTAGTATTCGACTAGTTTCGAACTACGACCGGGGCTCATAAACATCGCGGCGAACGATTTCGGGCAGCGAACTCTCTTGTTTCATAGCTCAAAGTTAATGTTCTACAGTTATTCTCAATTCTCAATTCTTTATTGCTTGCCATAATGTATTACAGGTTGTTGGTATATGTATTAGTCACAATTATGGACCCTGTCGGGCACAGCAAAATAATAAAATACCTAGTAGAAAAGAGATTTATTACATAATAGCTGTTGCCCGCGATTTCGTCCGCTTACGATAATGAATTCTGACAGAATTTTTAATTAGTCTTTTTCTGCGGGTGTAACCAATGTCATCAAAATTGATTCAGTACCTAAGTTATGTTTATTGGCAAATGAATTTATGTTCATGGTTTCGTAAAATAGACAATCCCACAGGTTATACCTGCCCTGTGAGGCTATATAGTGCCTTGCCCGTGAGGTTTCAGTGATAAAAACTATTCTACGTCCTTTCCTGGGTCGCAAATCATTGCTGCACCGAATGTCAATCAAATAGGTACAATGTTTTAAAATATAGAGTTCTGGAACTTAACGTTCCCATTCCCGTGGGATTTTCAGGATAAAAATCATAGTTCCTTTCCCGGGTCTCAAATAATTTCAGTGGTTTATGAGATAAGAGTCCCGGGATTTTGACACATAATTCCCGTTCCCGTGGGATTTCTAAGAAAAAACTATCAAACGTTGTTTCCCAGATCTCAAACTAACTTTGTACTGAAGATTACTCAAATAAGTTCAGTGGTTCAAAAGATAGAAACCCCGTTCCCGTGAGATTTCCGGGATAGAAAGTTTCATACGTCCTTTCTTCGTCCCGGGATTTAACACATAGTTCCCGTTCTTGTGTGATTTCCGGGATATTTCTCTGATACTAATAAGGTGGCGTGACGTTACTATCGCATATTATTTTAGATGAAAATGTAGTTATTGTGACATAACTGTAATAGTTAGACATAAATTATGATATCGCGGACTTTACGTTAATATTACGTTGATATTAATGTCATTTGGCTCTGTGGTCCATCATTTCTACAGCGTAAGCAATACAACGCGTTTGTTGGTCGTCACTCGTATTTTGTGCCCAGTAATGTAAATCTTACAAAAAATCTACTTCTAATAATTTCAAAATTCTAATACTTGAAATGTATTCTGAATTATAGTCGTCATTCGATGAGGTGAATTCGGAAAGAACTGTGATTTCGGTGTGTAACTATGTAGTGGTTTCTAATTAATATTGTTTCTTTTATATTAAACATTATATTTTCTTTGGAGGTCTCTCCTTCTCGGGATTGACCATTATTTTATCAAGCTTACATTAGATGGGGTTTGTTATTTGTCCTTTTGGAAACTCTAAATTGTCTAGTTGAGCCAGAAATTAGGGAGTTTATTATATCAGTAAACTATCTCCTGCGTTAGCGATTTAGGCGCGAAGACGATGCGATGCGACGACGTGGCGCGAACGCGACTAATTGGCTTGATATTATGACGCGAACTGCATGCGGTGCCGTCACGTTTTTGTTTATAATGTTAGAAACAGAAATAAAACGAAACGATTCACACGCAGGACATAGCCGAGCCACACCGCATCGGAATGAATTCGCGTGTCCCCGCACCGCTTCGCGTTCGCTTCTAGATTCTATGCAGGACGTCACGTTAGACAAATAGATACTTATACAACTCTCTCTAATTGTCATCCCCTAGTACTATGATGGCTACCTATTTATTTTTACCTATATAAGTGTGATTGCCTTATAAACATGTAATGTATTGTATTGGTTTGAATGAAATTCTCAATGTAAGTCTTCCTGTAAATAAATAGTTCTACCTCTAATCTCTATTTTTGTAAATACATTATATTTTAACTTATTATCGATGTATTTTTCTTTATATTCCCTTAAAAAATTTGAGTGCTATATTGAGTGCAATATAGCCCCACGTTTCTGACAGATCTGTGAACACATCATAAAGGTTCATAACTAAAAAGCCCTGCACCGTGTTGGGCAGCGGCCGCGGCTGCGGGGACAGGATCGTCAGCATCTGCCGGTCCAAACAAATTAATATGCACTAAAAATTAAAAAAAATAATTGCGTATTTTTCGACAACTTAATAGATCAACTAACTTTACTAACTCATCACACACATTATAATGTAAGTAGGTACAATTATTGTTACCGTATTTCTGGAGTCGGTGTCAGCCAACTAAGATAGGTTTGTTATTTACCTATTATCACAACAAAATATTACAGTTTTACACCAGTTGTAAATACGTACTTAACCACCACTCCGCCCGTGCCGTGCTAGGTTGTTGGCGTTTCCTAGGCTGACACTGACTTCAAAAATAACAATAATTGTACCTACTACGAAATTACCTACGAAATTTTCGAAAAACCGCAAAAGCCCAGTAATACCTACTTTGACCAACCTGAGAATCAAACCTGAGACCTATTGTCCTGTAATCGCACTTGCGACCACTCGACCCACGGCGCAGGTTATTAATTTCTGCCGTAAATCATTATTTTCTATGTTTTCGTAGGACATCTTAAATTAATCTCCTCCAACATATTTTTATAAGTTACGAAAGTTTTGAATAATAAAACATGCCTAATTGCGCGTTTAGTCTCTTGTGTCAGACTGATCCAAAGAATAATAATTCGGATATAAGTGTTACCTCACGAGACTTGTAATGGAAAGAACGCCCGTCTAGTAGAAAGAGACCTCGTCCCACTTTTCTAAAATGAGGGGCTGAACTCCTTTCAATAGCGAGAGCAAAGCCGCGGGTAAATACTACTATAGTTCGGCCGTTCAGAGAATGCGTTCCTGACACGTCGCGATTAAACTGACGACGTAACTTTGTAATGGCGTTGCAGTTACGATAAAAATATTTTTGCTGGTTGTTTACCGTTTTAACAATTGAGGAGTATTAAAACAACATTAATCAATTAATGTTATATATCATAATTATATCAATAATCAATTAATGTTATAATTTTGTGCCAAACTGAGTGTCAAAAACCTTGGTAAACAATATTTTTCTAAATCTATACTGCGCTATTACAAGGTTATGTCAGCGCTTTATATTTTGTAGTGCTGTGCTAAAAAAACAGGCAAGTATCGTAATCTGTTCTTATACAGGAATCGGATCGGATCGGATCGGAGTCTGATTAATATTCTGTACGCACATTCAATTCAATGTACTTACTTTATTACATAGAAATACAGATTGTAACTTTGTAACAAAGAATAATTTTATTATATGAATACTAGCGGACCCGACAGACGTTGTCCCGTCTACACGTCTTTAATTTAAAAATTTGTCGGATCCAATGTAAAACATTCCAAAATCAACAACTACTAATAAATTAAAAATTAATTAAAAAAACATTTTCCAGCGGACAAAATTGTGAATCTAAACCATTCTCAGATCCCCTTGAACACACACAAAAAATTTCATCAAAATCGGTCCAGTCGTTTAAGAGAAGTTCAGTGACATACACACTTACAGAAGAATTATATATATAAAGATATATTTACAACACACAATAACAATTTTATTAAATATTTTTGGTCTCCACTTAAATAACCAAAATATAAATTTTAAATGACTCCGCCGAATTTAAAACGAAAATAATCTTAAAATAATGCGGCGGATCATTTTGGAGGAACGGTAACGAACTCAGTGTTATGTTGTGCCCATCACTAGTCGTGACTAACTGATAGGTGTCAGGAACGTATTCTCTGAACGGCCGAAGTATAGAAAATGTATTTTACAGTTGCTGTCAGAGCTACGGATCTAGCTTTTAAAAAGTCGGTGGGCGTTTAATTCCCTTTTAGCAGAAAAACGTAGCGGCGGCGTGTAGCGTTGGCCACCCCATTGGTTTACAGCCTATTGGTGGCCACTGCTTATTCTGTATAAATTATTATTAAAATTAGGTAGGGACTTGACGAACTTGGATCGGACTTTAGTTTAGTAATATTTATTTTTATTTATTTATTTATTTTAAGGAAGGCTTACAGACTAATAACATTATTTAGATACTAACTATAGGTTTAACTTATTGCTAATAACAAGCCCCCACAATCAAAACCAATCTGGTACTACTTACTACCCCAGTACTAAAAAATTTCTTGTACATTTACGCACTTTTGACAGCATTTTGTAGTCTGTTCCACCGTTGTATTGTCTATGATAATAGCTTTCGCAACGAACCAACCAACTAATAACGTCCATGTAATCAACAGTATCGAAATCGAAAAAAAAAGCCTGTATGTATAGCGATGGTCGTAATCGCTACAGATGGGGAGTGTTTTTAATCTAAACTAATCTAAAGTAATTTTCAGGTCAGTATAGTTGTAATAGACAACGGTTTAATTAAATCGTGTATTATTTTGACCATACAACGTGTGAAAGTATCCGAACAGTGTATCGATGATTTCCTAGCGATGTACAGTGTGTATTTATTTCTGACCGGGTTATTTAGATATAAAAGTGTCGACTACAAATAACTAACACATTTGAAGACCACATATTTGAGGTAAGGAAGTTAGAATTATAATAATGATGTGGGTGTGATATCTTCAACAATCTACAAAATGTTATGTCGGAAAGATATTTATTTTTCTAATTTTACTCCCGCGTACATTCACCTGTCGTGTGTGTAACACTTTCTGTAGTCTACACTCTGTTTCGGTTGTCCTGAATACAGATTTAGATATATCTGTAATATAGTAGGTATATTTGCCGAGGTGAATAGTAGGTCGGTTTGTTAAAAAGTTGATATAATTATTTTAGTTAGAATACCAAAGTATCCCTTGTATAAAGTAATCTATGAACTGTTTATATAATTACATGGAACATCTGAAACAATTCACCACTAACATTCTTTAACACCGTAATCCAGCTAGGGGTTAATTAAAAACAAAGGTTATGTTATCTATATCTTAGTCTTGTTTACTCAGGAAGGGTATGATGTGACGATATTTGGTACCTATTTGAAGTTACTAATGATAAAATGATGAGAAAGTGTTGATAATATTAAACTTAACAATGTAATTCTCATAAATTGATTATGGTCAGAAAATGAGGCAACTGTTTTATGAGTGTTAATGGAAATTCTCTGTTGATTAAACTGTTGAATGTTGAAATGTATCATTTGAATAATTGTGAAAATAGCACACCTGCCCCTTACCCACTAAGAACATGTATCATTTATTATTTTGTGGATTTTGTTTCTTTCATTAATATCTAGTGTCACTGTTACTATGTAAAATAGATAGTTATTGTCCCATTAGGTATTATTAATCTAAGTTAAAGTGATTCATATTGTCACAAAGAAAATTTGTTTGACCCAAGACACTTATTTGGAACTGGTTTGAAAATGTATGAATGCACATACATTCAATTCAAACCAGTGATTGTTCAAACCTCTCCATATTTCAAAGTTAGCCTGAGTTCCGTACAAAAATCTTATTATATTTTGAACTAAACCATTTGTTGAACTTTGTAATTTGAATGAAAAAATAATTGTTCCATAGCAAAATTACTTGTTTATTTCAACTTATCGGCGTCAAACTCTTAGCAATTGTAAGTTGCAGAGAGAACAAGACAGAAAAATTGCTGAAATTACATTTGAAGGCTAGTTTGTTGAATAATTCGATATTTTAAACACAATTTGGTTATTTGAAATATTTGAAGAGTCCCTTGAGTGTTGAATTAATAAGAGTGAATTGAACTTACTAAGTGCCACACTCAGATAACTTAATGGTAATTTGAACTGTTCTTTTAGTACAGATTTTATATTGAAAACCAAGACTGACCGCCACACTCACAGTGATTTAATGGTTACTTAACCTAGTCCTTAGCAAATGTTTTCAATACAAAATTGTTACTAAGAAATAGTTTAATAATAATAATCATTAAATGTCTCAAAGTGAGTCAGTATGCATAAGGGCTAAGTAACCACTAAAATTGATGCTGAGTACTGTGAAAAGATAACTGTCCTGTACCTTTACCATGAGTTTGAAACAATAGTATTTGTCACCTATGGAACTCAACATTGCCATACAAAAAATATATGCCTACGCTATCCAATATCAACGAAAATTTTATTATTGTTGTAAATTCATGGTAGTGATACTAAAACCTTAACTTAAAACTTTAAAAGACATATCATTCAGAAATTTACTGCAAATAGGTTACCTAAATTAGTTTGACTAACTATAAGCGACTTTATTTCCTGGCCTTTGTACTATATCAAAAAGATGAATAGTTACTATCATCAATATCATTATTAGTTAGAAAAAACTAAAAACATTTTTGAAGTATGAAATCTTTCTTTTAAAAGAAATCCACACAGGCATAGTTGCTGGTGGAAGCTAGTTCTATATAATAGGTTGGCCCGTTACACAGATATGAAAAAAGAAGTGTTCTTAAATTACACAAATTTTTCGTCATGAACTAACAATAATAAACTAGCCCATTTTGCCCGTGACTTTGACTTTGTCTGTGTGGATTAGTGACATAGGCAGTATTTTTTTTAAAACATTATAATAGCATAGCCTTTTTTATTCAGTGAAGATACAGTTATCTAAAAGTAAAAATAATCTTTTCTCTACCTTTCTACAATATTAGTGCCTATCAAATTTAAAAGTTCAATTATTAAAATATGAAAATAATGGTTAAGGGTGAGTCTCATATTATAGAAAAAAAGAAGGTTCACTTAATTTCCTTAGTCACAGAAAAAGAATTGAAATATACTTTGTTATTATGTTTATAATTTTTTTTATTTTTTATTCTGACAACATAGATGGACAGAGTAGATACTCCCAATCTGATTAATTTTGTCACTTTCCAGGCACCTAGATAATTTTATAGGTAGTTTTCATTATTTACATCTTACATAATAAACAATAGATCTTTACTACATGAATACTTCCTTGTTTTTATCTGGTTATAGTTATGTATATTTACCTACCCTAGCTAGGTATGTGTTTGTAAACATCAAATAAAGACTTGTCTGTTCTCTGTATTTTGTTAGGTACATACACCTCATCAATCTTATTCTTTGTAGGTATTGCCTTGTCCCAATCAAGTAAACATGCTTATAATATAGTAAATATAAAAAAAAATACTCATTTCTATAATACGGCAGTTTCCAACTAGTCCAATTCAATACTTTTATCGTAATGTCAAAAACATTTCTTTTCTATGAATTTTCTATGAAATACTCTATCATGACGTCATAAGTCAAATAGCATACTTATTAAATGAAAGTACGATTATTTTGGGATATTTTATAGTATTGAAATATCAAAATAATTATAATTCATTTTTGACCTAGGAAACTACCCAATTATTTCTGTTTATTTTTCAAGTATCTTCACAAGATTAAGATATACCGTATTTAGATATACATTAAGATATACCGATAAAAATGGTGTGGCCAGGCGTAATATCGCTGCTGGGATACTCAATATACGTATTGTTCTCAATATCACAAGGGGTTTGGCAGCAGTTCAAGTGTTGCTCGTCCACAGTCCGCGCAGTTGCACATAAAATATCATATTTTTGTTTAAGATGCCTATGTTGTTCTAAACAGGAAAGAGGTCATTGTACTTTTAAAAAAAATATGCATGAAGTTGCTAACCTCACAGAGCTAGAGCTTTCTCTAGTCTGTGTTGTACTATTTTTAAAGGATAGCGGCAGATCTTTGTTCATTTTTCGTAAGATGTTAAAATATGCCTATATGAATTTGTTACCGTCTAGTAGCAAGTCTAATTGTCCCGTTGAACGCTATTTTGGCTGACGCTGTTAGGCGATTTGCTTTGCCAGCAGCACCTCGATCTATTTCTGACTTAATTGATTAGATTTATTCTCAAGATCGAGAGGCATGGTAGAATTTCTTAACATTCTTTCAATCGATATTTTTCACGCACTGCGTGGGATTTTAGGTACCTATTTCAATAAATACCTATGTAGAACAAATGTAAACAAACTAGACTGCGAAGAATGTTTGAAACATAAATTAAAATTACAGTGTAATGGTGCATCGTCCGAGAATTCTTTGTAGAGAGATAATACCTATTATCAACATAAAATATCCTTCTATCGCCCTAATTTAACCCAGAAAACAACCCTCTATGTCGTGGTGCGTATATTTATAATACAAGTATTAAGTACTGCTGTCCTTGATAACCTGAGGAAACGATAGTTGAGCCTACTTACAGACATACACCAAACGAGGCGAAACGCACTGATTATTTCGGATTGATTACAACTTAAGAAGCAAATAGAGTTTCAATCATTCGTTATATAATATCCTCAAGTTACAAAGTTATTTTATTTTATCGCAACTACATAGTCACAATACATCATTAATATACAAAATCTGAATCAATAAAAACCAAATATGATGATCTTTTTGTGGATGTGGATGTTGCATAGAGACCTGTCGCCAAGCCACTGTGTCAAGTTCTATATCTATGCGAAAGATATATCTTTTCTCACTCATAACACATTTTTATGTTTTTGGTTTATGTATAAAACTCATCTAGCTTTAGGTAAATTGGAAGATACAAACAACGAGAGTTCGATAGTCCCGACCGTGACTCAATGGATAGCCTTAACGCCCAATGTCTGGTTAACATCGAACGTTATGGTGTTTTCACTACCGTCAGCTATAGGCTCGGCCCAAGGGCGAATACATTCGAAGAAGGTCACTGAACACATTCCATGAAATTTCATGAATAGTTAGTTAGCGAGGGAAATCGTAGTGGATTGATTGCTAACTACGCCTAACTACCTATTAGCTACATGTTGCATAGTAATATTTATTATCTACTAGTCCAGGATTTGTCTATTGTCTACATATAATTATAGATTTAGTAAAAGTATTGCTAGAAATTCCTCTATTAGACTAGTACCCGTTTTCACCAACGTCTCCTATATTTTAAGAAACCCCTAAGCTAAGATAGGTGGCATTTAATGAGATTCTAGTTTTCACCAACCTATAAGTAACACCTAACCATACAAGTAAGGGGTTAGTATCACTTCACGAAAAGTAACTCAGTTAAAGCAGCTTCCCTAACATGATTTTAAGTATCTTGTTTTGTTCAGTCCAAGATGTTTTGATCCAGGATGTATGGTCATATCTAGTACATGTTCATAAAGTATTATTGAGCCCGAAGACGCATCTCACACCAGACTGGGTGCACTCGAAATTGCACATTTCCTCTTTATTCAACGCTGCCGAGTATATGTATGAGAGGCAAGTTAACGAGAAAATTGCCGCGACGCTTCAGAGTTAGTACTTTATTGAATTAACCGTAATCATGTTCGGTGTTCAGGCAACGAGTTCCTGTGCCACTTGTCAGAACGGGTGTGAGACTGTAGATAGAAGATTTCGCTCCCATGCAATTAATTCTTTCTCCTGGCCAACTCCCAACTAGGTTGGCGTTGGCACTCTAAAACCGTTTCAGCTTCAGCTGAATGTCAGTGTGTCAAGTGGAACGGAAGCCTCGACATTTTTGGTTGGACTTGCAGGCAGTCTGCTTGTTCCTCAGATGTAATGTTTTCCCAGATATTTATTGAACACGAGGAGCGGAACTATGAACATTGCTTGAAATCCGTTGGAGGTTATCGAGTTCTGTTTCCTTTCGGACATCTTTATGTTACTGTTTGTCTTTTATGTCATGTTAAGGATATTTATGTGGCAGAATTTCTGACTTTTTTTATAAGCTTTTATTTAACTTGCAATGTATGTGTAAAGTGGAAACTTGCAAATATAATTTGAAGCAGATTTCTTCAGTCAATTGAGCTGTTTTGCTTGTTTAGTTTAGTTTGCATGACCGTAAAAGCTAAGCATGAAAGTTGTTTTAAAGATTTTTATTTATCTTTGAGGCAATCTCTTGTTTTTCTCTTTTTGTTTTGTAGAACTAGTGCTGGGCCTGCTAGCACCTAGCATGAGAGTGTATGACAAAACGTAGCGTGTACTATGTAACACGAGACTCGGTTATACCTGTTTTATTCTGTACTACCTGTTATGCATGCACGGCTAAAACTATCCGAAAAACACGTACGTGTATGACCCCCATTAGAGTGCAATTGCATGCAAGTCTAAATAGTACCCGCTCCATTTTTTTTAATTATGTTTTTAATTGAAGGACTTTTCAAATGTCTACTTCAACAGCACCCGTAATGTTGGAAGCGTTTAAGCCATTCATGGAACTTGAGTACTGGTTCATTAAAGCGAGTTTATTACACATACGTCCACTTCATTAACCGCATATGGCACTGGCTACCACTACCGTCCTTCCTCGTTGAACCGCGATCTTGTAAACGCATTCAGCTTTGTGTTGATTTTATAAGATGCCGTGGGAATATTTTCGTTATCTTTTCGGTTTTTGTGTGAATTGTTGTTAAGCTTAAATCAGTGTTATAGCATAATTATACTTGGGATAACACGGATGACGGAATATTTTAATCCTTAGTATTTTCATTACTTGTATCAATTAACTCTGTACTCTCAACATTCATAAGATTGTGTTTTCACAGGAGCGGTTTTATGGTTCAGAGATATTTAGAGCCAATAAAATACGATACTTTTTAGGGAACCATTTTAAAACATTAATATTTTCGTGTACCATCGAAACTAGAAAGCTATCGGTATATCGGTAGCTTATTGTAATTCCATTCGTGTCTTACTTTCCTTGCCCTTGGCTTTACAACTCCTATGAATTCTGAATAACTAAAACACGTGAAAGTATATTATAAGTATAAAATGTAGGTAAGTATCTTCTAAATCACCATTTAAACGTTACGATCGTTTTTATTGGAATCGTACGTTGGTTACTGGAATTCCAGCCTCAAAATAAAATGTATGTATGTAGGGAAGCATTGAATATAACTAAAACAGTTTCCAATTTGCAGTCACATATTCAGTGGCGTAGCGTAGGGGGGGGGGGGGGCACATTTTAGGGGGCGGCAAAATTTAACAATAAATAATAAAAATATTTTGTAAATATTTGAACCATTTTATATTTTTATCGCAACTACAGTCGACTCTGTCTAAAGGTTCTCTCTGTAAAGGTTCTCGCTGTCTTGAGGATCCAGGATACATTCGTTAAAGGTTTTGGGCAATTCCCCTACTCTTTAATTCTCGAGGGACCAATCACAATTTGGTCTTTTAAGCGCTGCTTTTAAATTAACGACTGATATTAAATGCATGCAGAAGTATAAAAAGTTCTTAAATTTATGTTTATTTTTCAATGTTTTCTAACGCGCAACGTAAGCGATCAGTGTAAGAGCGCAGCGTAAGCACGTAACGCGCAAGGAGACATTTTACTTAATCGGCGGAGAAAGTAGTGGGGATGGAACCTTTAACGAGTGGTCCTGCCCCGTGAGGGAACCTTTAGACAGAGTCGACTGTACAAATTTGGACCGATTAAAAGGAGCCTACTCTTTAGGCGTAGTCCCGAAGGGCAGCCGACACTCACGCTACGCCACTGCACATATTGTAATCAGTAAAACGCGTATTGTATGTAGATATAGCATAATCTATCTAGCTTTATAAAGTAGAAACTGAGGATGTGGCGGAGATAGCACTCAAATAATAACTATCCTGTTGCAGTATTATCGGCACCTAGAAAGTGCTCGATGATTGAAGTTTACGAGTCGCAGCAGTGATGGCTTGTTTTAGTCCGTCCTCCAATTATATTTCCTACATTAGCAATGGGTTATTTGGTCCACTCGGTGACCTTAATAGCTTAGTGCCAGTGTGTCTGCGTGTGGTAGGTTTGGTCCCTGCATTAATGGAGTTTATTCGTAAGTCATGTACCATCACGTTACACGTTTATTGTATCTAAACATGTAGGTTATAGGTACAGCAAGAATATCAAAGAATTTTATACTGAAGTGTATGTAGGTTTACATTGTAGATAAGAAACCTGAATGTTTCTGTATTTGAGGCCATCGGTTTACGTCTTCTACTAACTTAACTATAATGTGGTGTTCACTTTTACGCATAAGTTTGAAATGACAGTAAGTGGCCATTGATAGAAAAGCTGAAGATAAGAAAGTGTGACAAAAGCGTGTTACGTACAACCGACTTACGATGTTGGTGTTACTAAAAGTTTATTTCCAGAAACATTTGCTAAGTATGTACATGTTTACTCGTACTAACAACACACTGGTATGTTGATCACTTGTACGAATATTTGCTTATTATATTAAATTTTATTATATGAACTTTATAGAGATAGAGATTATACGAACACACATAATTTATGCCTTTGAACCATTCTCAAGATCGATGGTATCCATACCGTCCAAAACAGGTCTCGCTCTAAGCCTGTTCGGGTTACACAGGACCTAGTATGATGTTTACATTCCCATGTAGGGAATGTAAACTAAACTAAGCTTTAACTTCCATCATATATTGTATCTCGCCATAAAAGCATGCTGGTTAACAGCACTCCCCATTGGTCCTTCATACCATTTTGGCGATGGCTCGAATTTGTTCGGCATAATAATAAAATAAAAACGTCTGAAGAAAGTGTTGATACGATAAACTGGTGATGCGTACGATTTGCAGTCAGCAGTGTTCGGACTCGCCTATCCAGGGTGTCAAGTTTAGTCTGAGTCCACTTAAGTATATCAAAAGAATACATCAGAACCGGCATGACCCAACCGTTATAGGCTCGCGCCTTGTTTCCGCCTGATAATGAACTATATGAAAAATAAAACCGTCTGAAGAAAGTGCTAAGTTATTGTTTTGAATCTAAAGAGGAACAAACATTAATTACCGTTACATCAGCTTGTCTATTACATTAGAATCGATTATGTAGGAACTGTAGGATGTTTTGCAACACTGTACTTAATTGGTCGTTCCTAACCTAGTATGTGAGCGTCTTACATTATCTAACATGAAAATGTAGCGAAATGCAGTATGAAAACGAGGACAACATTATAATTGTACATTGAAATGAAGTCACTGACTGACTGCCTCGTTGGTCGAGTGGTCGCAAGTGCGACTGCCGGACAAGGGGTCTCGGGTTCGATTACCGGGTCGGGCAAAGTATCACTGGGCTTTTTCAGTTTTTCGAAAATTTCTCAGTGGTAGCACGAAGTCTGGAATTGTGTCAAGTATATGGCAATAGGCTCACCCCCTATTACATTGGATTTATAACACAAATGGTGAAAAGTAGGTGTACATTGTATAGCGGCATTACGTGTCGTAATGAGCACTTCTCACTACCCCTTCGGGGATAAGAGGCGTGACGTTTCGTTGCGTTGAAATGAAGTCAAAATTGGAGTCAGCGCGACCAGAATTCGCGGATAATAACAGATCTTGTGACTAGCTACATGGGCTTAGTCTTATGTCTAAATAAAACTATTGTGTACACATTGGAACTCGCCAATATCTCGACTCGTTTTGAAAGAAGCTCATCAGTATAGGTTATTATAATTTGGGCTGTGCATAAAGAATACAGGGAAAACTGTGATGGTTGAACTATCAAGAATTAGTTAGTATTTTTTTCGTTCTTTCTTTTTTATCAATATAGCTACTTCTATAACGTTTCACTAACGCCATTCCTTCACCCACTGCTGTAAATTAGTTAGGGGCGAGTTTTTTACCTTATTGTACAATTACTAACTTGTTTATTAGGTCAATGTTATGCCTGGTACCCCGAGTCGAGAAGACAGTGGGTGCTTTTCATAGTTTGCTGTCGAACATTAGGGTCCACGAGAAGAAGTTCACCGCCTTTACGTGGTTGTTGTGCCATTGATAACCGCCTTTACGGAGCGCCTACTTGGTCAACTAGACTGTCAGGCGTCGGACGCTGTATAGCGAAAATTATTCGTGTACAACGGTAAATGGCCATCCGTGTCGCACGAGGATACCGAATGGTGTCAGGCCCACTCAGGTGCTGACTGGGCATGGTTGCTTCGATGAGTACCAGTACCTGAATAGGTATGGGAGGTAACCTGGATTCCGCACAGCTTATTATGAAAAGCTAATGTTAATTCGTGAAACCTCTTCATGAAAATCACTTAAATCGCATTTTACTATAGTGAGCCTTGATGGAATGTGGTAGCCCCGAGGTTTGAGACACCCGCTTCCCATGCATGAGAGTCACGATAAACTAATAAAAAACGTTAAAACAATAACATCGAATAAAAACGGATCTGGTTTGAAGTAGACAGATACCGAGCTTGATATTTGGATGAAAGCCAAGATTGAAAATAAATAAATTTGAATAATATCAATTTCTTACTGATACTGACTGATTTATAGGTGATGTTTGTTCTATGTATCACTACGATAACTGCTTAGTATGAATGTCACGTTTTTAGATTATTATGTAAATCATGTTTGATATAAAATTTTCTAAAATCTAATTAAGAAATACATAAGTTTTCTTGAAGTTAGTACTAGGCACTTTTTTTATAAAACCCGATATTAAAGTGGTATTTTCGCAAATAGATATAAGAACGTGGGAGTGTGGCTTCGTGAATCATTTTTACACTCACTTGTATTTTGCCGTTTCGTCTATTTTAGGACAGTGAAACATGAATTGTAGAAATAAATTTGTATAGTATATAATTGTATAAAGTCACCTTTATACTTTTTAGGGTTCTTTGTTCACAACGTGCATGATTATTAAGTTTTTTGTGATATAATTAGTCATCTTTCATTAAAGTAAACAATTCTCGTGTGTGGTAAATAGAACACGCTGATGACCCCACGCGACTACGTAGTACCAATTATAATGTTTACAGTTTATCTCTTCTATGCCACTACGAAACTATTAGACGGATGATTACGTATCGATCATATAGGGTTATCTTCCTTAGGCACTCAATATGCCTACCGACATATAAAAATTAGGAGAGTCCTGCTTTGTGCCAATGTTTTAAAGCTATTTTTATGTATAGATATACCTTTGTTATGGGTATTCTGTATTAGTGTATGGAAATAGAAGTTGGTGGACTATTTCTAGAGACGAATATGTACCTTATTTTTAAATTAAATATATATTTTTTATTAAATATCTCAAGTAAATAAATGATAATATGCAACACGTTATTTGTCATAGTTTCACATATTTGACGATGTATTCAAACTATTAATTAACATTATTACAAAATTTCGCTCTGTCTGTATGTTTTCATACAAATCAAGTTAGAAAATAAAGTATCAACAGTATATTGTGGCAGTTCATTGTTGCACTATGGGACTCCTATATAAAAAGGTTTGCTATATTATTGCTATGGATGGAGATTACTCCACGCTACGCTGGTGGATTGAACCAGGTTCACGATTTCGAGAGAACGCTGCTGCCCAATTCTGTCACATATTTTATGTAATTTTTTATTTAGCTTCTACGTCACACGGATAATGTTTGGACTATGACTTGTGTAAAAAGTAAGCACCATCACGGCGCTCCGTGCAGTCGAGTACAGACCGTAACAAACACTTTCTAATATTAATGAATATGTCATAACAGACTTGTTAGCGTTCAAGCAATGTTTTTGTACGTCTGTGTGAGATTATAGTCTGCTAGTCTCTTGTCTAGAAGCATTGGACTGGCTTTTGTCTATGAGTAATTAAGTGGCTATAGCATTAGATATCCCATCTAAGTATTATCATGACGTTTTCACCTTATGGTTTTATATAATCCTATTAAACATCTTCATAATTCACGGTTAGTATGTGGATAGATACATAATTATTTAATTATTTATTTATGTAGGACAATACTGAACAGTCCTTCGTTAGCTACATTAACTTGCACTTGACAGTTAGACTTCAACTTATTCGAACATTTTTTATCTGTAATTACAGCGGTGAAAGCAATGCGTTTTATAGATTTACATATAATTTTATTCGTTTGGCTGGTAAACACACTTGTAATCCGCGCCCAGCACGCCATATTTGAATTTAAATGTGGGAAATTCCTCACGATTCTCATAGCAATTGGCCATGTTGGGCGTAATGAAAAATGACGATATATTTCTTAGAACTGTTGTCAGACTTAACACGTTGCATGTGACCAATGTATGCAATTACTTGTGAGCATGACGTTGATCTCTATTACAATGACAGCTTGTTCACTAAAATCTGTGAAGTTACGTTATAACTATTACATGTATTAAAAAACTTGAACGACTTAGAAGCGACCATAAAAACTGAATTAGTAATAATCATAAGTTTAAGTCAATCCTTAAATTTTCATCTGATCTGAGTCTTACTTCCATAAATAGTTGGACACTTCCAGTGGGCAGAGATAATGTGAAGACATTGACTCACTCTCGTCCGGTGCCATAATACACACGCTTCCATAGTTCCATATGCCATGTACTGCGCAAGTGTTTTATTGTTCCACTGGCCACCTTTTTTTTTTTTTTTTTATATGTTTATTTACATTTGTTCTCCACGGACTCTTGGTCCGTGCCCTTGTCATACAATTTGTGTTTCTTTTTACAATAAATTTTATCAATATGGTATCTACCTTACGCACTACAATTAAACACAACTATTAGATTATAACTACAAAAATACTTATGATTAACATATTTGTTTTTTTTTTTATCCACTAAATTAAATTTACCGGCGGCTCTGCCAAGTCAGTCCACCGGCGCGCTGGGAGAGCCGACCTGCCCCAGCAGAAGGCACTCGTTCACGGGTATGACGTGTGTGTCAGCAATTGATCCGGTCAACCATTTTGTTGGGAACGGAACAACCCAACACACAGCGCCACCGACTGTAGGACATTTATGTGTGCATGACGCCTCAACCCCTGTCGGGTGGGCTGACTTCAACAGAGCTTACAGAAGTCAAAGAGTTTACAATTATATAATTATGTATATAGCAGTTATGTATTTATTTACGATTTCCGCATACACATTACCTCCCACTATATAAATTTTTATTTTAGTCCAAGGAACATTTCTCACCCAAAAGCGCCCCCAGAACTGCCGCGTCTCTGTGTTTGATGGCCATTTTCAGGTTGTAGTCCATTATCCTATGGTCGCTCTCTTCAGCAGCCCTTCTGATCAATTTGCTTATCGCGTCATCACAGTTGTCCGTGTAGTAGATGCAACTATGTGTGTGACGCGATATTGCAACTACTGCATGTGGTACGCTGTCATGAATTTTCTGCCTCTTTGTTGCTGTGTTCACAACTACCACCTTCGCGGACGAAAGCCCCTGAGCCTCGTGTATAGTGAGAATGCGTGATCCCTCGCCCGACCCGTATCCCTGGTTCTTAAGGGATTCCTTTTCTGCCTGGGTGTGTACCAGGTATAAGGTGTCGGGGAGTGATTTTGGGATCATCGCTCCCGAGAATCTTTTTGTCTCCAGGGATCTCACGCCCGACCTGGACGAGTATATGCCACTGTAAACTGTGTTGAGGGCATAGGCCACGTCCATTGGATTCCTGTGGGTACACAGCAACTCCTGACTTATGGGTGTGATATGTGTAGGGCGGCCGTAGTGGAGAGGGAAGAGGTTGTCACGATCAATGAACGGGAGCTGATTAATGTCACCAATTAGCAGGACCTCCTTGGCTAAAGTTATTCGGGCAGCCATCACCACCGCTCCAAAGTGGTTCATAAGAGCCTCGTCTACCATTAGTCGAGTGCAGCTCTCTCGCCCCTTCAAGCCGTTTACTAAGATGGACGCCATTGTTCGAACCCTAGATTTGACTAGTAGTCCCCCAAATCGGCAAGATAGTTTGCCTCTGAGGTCATTTGCTGCTTCAGTTGTTGTGGTGACAATTAAATCTTTGTCCGCATCAAATTGATCCACTATCCAAGTCGTTTTACCGCATCCAGGGACCCCGTTCGTCCAGTGAAACCTCGGAGTGCACCAGCTCTCAAAGGTTATGCCGTCCGGTCCGGATTCCGATATGGATTTTGCCATTTCTAATATCCCATCGTCTAGCATAATCCTGGTACACTTGGCAACCACCACTAGGGAATCGTTGGGGGGAGTTTTAAACTTCACTACTCCGCATCGATTTGATTCCTTCTCGTCGAGAGACACAAATCCTGCAGTGGCGTTGTAAGCTGCCATACTACGACTTATAGAGGTTCCTCTCAGCACTCTCGATGTATTATTGTCGTATATGACTGCTTCTGCTGCTTCGAGTCTATCGTCCAGTATCAGCTCGTTACCCTGCAGATAAGTCTGCAGGATGGCTTCGCAATTCCGCAAGTTAACCTGTTTAGTTGCTTCTATTACTGCGACAAACTCGAGAAAAGCGTTTATGAGATGGTCTCTGGGAGTGGTGGCTTGTCGAAGCTTCGGTGGACAAACGTGGCCCATAGCTGCTCTTGTTGGGGATGACCTAGAATGAGCAGACTGTATTTGAGCGGGACAGCTCTCCGATCTATGAGTGGACTTGGATGCATTTTTCCTGAAAGGTGACGCAATGAGTCCGGTTACTGAGCATATGGATGTTGTTATTGCCCACATTCTGCCTCGGGACTGTAGTTTTTTATTTTCCCTTTCGGTGGCCCGCTGTTGTTGTTGCAGAGCGCTCTGTTGCAAATATTGTTGCTGTAAACGCTCTGAGCCGCTTGGAGAATCCACCCTTAGCTGGCGCTGAACTGACCTCTTGAGGAAGCTCAAATCTTCCCCCCTGTCCTCGTACACGATGACCTCATGATGTTCTGAGGCCCTAATACAGCCCATAAGGTCTGCCGTTTTCCCTTTTTCATAAGCCACCACTGCAGCGTCTACGCTAATTATTCTGGAATGTATGCCTTCTACGTCTCCCCACTCACCCACGCCTGACAGCACCCCACATGCTTGTGCAAAACAAGTTATAGAGTCGACGCTGGAAAACATTGCGATTGTTTTATTGCGTGTTCGCAACAATCGACAGCTTCGACCCAACAGTTTCATGTCTGGTAGTGCGTCATAGACTTTGCGTCGCATGCTTGTTCTGGATGTGCTGCCATTGATCAGGGAGGCTAGGCCCGGTGAAATAGTGAGCCATTTGCTATTCCTTTTTTCGCAGAAGGCTATCCCTAGTCTTTCGCTGCTGGTGTTCATGAATAGGGCCACACCTCGCAACCGTATTCCTTTGGTGCCGCGTTCTCCATGTAGGAGTATTTGCTTCTCATTGATTATGAGCGGCTCATTAGTACGAGGGGTCTCGGGTACTGCCGTGGCAGTTGTTAATTGATTCTCCAAGGTGGCTATTTGGTGTCTATTATTTAATGTGCTGTTTCTTTCAGCTGCCCTGCTAAAGATAGTGGCCACTGGCCACCTTACAGGCCTTGTGGTTGTGGACCTGACCAAAGAAAGAAGCCAAACGTCCTTCATGTGACTTCTATGTTAAACGTTAAAGGAAATGTGCAATTATCTCAATATGAATAGAATAAGCAAAACAGGATATTATATAAAATTGTTCAATAATCATTTTAATGATAATGATCTTCATTTACGTACATTATTATTTCTAGCGTCTTAGTTGGTCGTCCAGCTAGGCAGGCAGGCAGGATGATCAACGTAATTAACGGAGCAATTAATTTAATCAACCTGCTAAGGAATGATGTTTTATTAAATCTATTGTAATTGCAAACTACGATGTGTTAGAACTTTGCTGATTATTCTTTTAGTGCATAAAAACATTATTTTCAGATTCAAATACCTATGTTACACGGCATTAAACTGCTCCTTTAATTCGTGTTACCGGGCTCTATTCCCCACAGTCCGATTAGATGCTTAATGATCATTGAGACGTTGAATTATTATCATTAGCCCGATCTATAACTTGGCGCTGACTTCATTGGTGACGATGCAAGGGATATCGCCCACTCAAGGTGGCAGCAATCAGTATCACTTCGTGTCGAGACGTCGTGTCTCCTCCGTGACCGATTCCGAGTAGGCGGTCGCCGGTTCGGTGACGTCATATGATTATTTCGATACCACGATTAGACAGGCCGCCAAAAAACCTAAAGGGTATATCGGTCAGTCATTGCAAATACCTCTGAGTATGCAGTTAATGCAGTATTCGGGGTGAGGAATGGCATCCCCTAATCTGCTCGCAGCTGAATGGTACACGCTCGGTACACGCCATCGTGTACTCGTGTATGACAAACCACTTGCGTCCAGCAGTGATTGCTCTATAATCATCATTATTGCCGATTGACGATACCACCGCTTTATTGTTCTATACGCGCTCTCCTCTTTAGTATTGACGGGCTCGCAATCCGTTCCACTCAGTTGACTTTACGTCGCGCTCGGGATGATGACTCGATGTTTTTCTTGTTTATAATTATTTCCATGTTTTACTAACGCAATCTTTTATCACTTATGGTGTAAGTATGTGTTTTTTCGAATTACAATGTGGTTAGAAACTGAAAGTGTTGCTGGTTGCCAGTGCAATTTGCTATTTGACTAGTAGATATGTACTTGTATTTCGTTGCTAAGATCTAAATACAACGTAACACAAATCATCGACCTTCCCAAAGGATAGTTATCATAGATTCACATTCAATTACAAATCGTACGTAATAGAGTAACTTTCCTTCCTCTTACCTGCGATACTTTCTTAAAATTTACACTTTGTAATAAATGTGTACATGTTAATTGGTCTCAAAAAACTCTAATTAGAATTGTTTGAATGCAAATACACAGCATATTGCACATCACATAGAACATAACAAACGAAAATGAAACTAATTACAGCATTGGAGAGTTTAATTTGGAGTGTATAATTGTTCGCCTAATAAGCCCAGCGTAACGGTCGGCGCACATTATACGCCTAATTACTGCGTTTTGCATAATTAAAAAAATATAACGATTCCCTCACCTGGCTCGTAGGTCTGGTGGTCACAGGCGCAATTGCTACTCACGAGATTTAGGGTTTGTTTGCGACGTTTCTTATAATGTTTACGGCACGAAATTTATGTCTAAACACCTGATAATGTCCCTCTTATATTTTTGTTACAAGAACAAAACTGTCAAGAGGCACTATGTTTGTTTTATATATTCAAGAAGAAACATTATTCTAAATTCTAGTGGTTAAGTTGTATAGTTTGGGTCCGCAGTGCAACACTATTGTTGGGCCATGGGAATGTTTTTGTTTACCAAACAAAGAATCTGCAAGCAATTAATTTCGACATAAATGTTTCATCAATAACCATTATTCTTGGAATACTCGTAGGTACAACAAGTCTCAGATTAAAGATGCTTGCGCAAATTACGTGCCACATTTAGTTCAGAATTGGCTTAACAATTCGCGTGAACGGTGCCATGACTAACATAGTACATGAACACAGATAAGGGGTACAACACATAAATATACTTTTGTATTGTCTCAAATAACGCGTAACTGTTTGATATTTACAAAGTAATTTTTTAGTGTTTTGCAGAAGTTGATAAACATCAATCATCATCATTGTTCGGAAAGAGACCTTTTATCGCAGTGACAATGTATCTAATAAATATTTAGAATGCGCAATTATGTTGCAATTTAGGTAATTATTTGATCAAAAGAAATATTTGAAATAATGAACTATTTCTTTTTACGTAAATAAAAACTAGTTCATAATGCAACAATGCACGATTCACAGTTCACACCAATTACAACATAGGTACCTACCTACCCATTTGAATAAAAAATTGTGTACAAGACACTAAGGGAAGTAGACCCGTTAACCATTGGAATACTAAAACGAATTTCAATAACTAGTCAAAAGCCTCTCCCTGAAAGGAATTGCAAAGGAGTTGGTACCGACTTGTAGATAGTGTTTAGTATGTGCATCATCTTAAGTGTGTTGACCCATAAAGGGAGCAGAGGGCTAGGTGTATTGTTTCAATTACTGTATCCGATGACATACTGCGTTCTTGTCTTAGTCTTCGTGAGAGAACTGATAAACTGTGCCAACTGCCAATGTATATTGTTCAATAACTGGATTTAACATGTCAATTGAATTGAATTCATTAAGCTTTGTCTAGCCTGTAAGTAGCTTTGCACAATTGTCTTTGATAATAACAGGCGCGGATGTTGTTTCTGTTGCTACTACTTGGTGGGTGTTATTATGAGCAGATTTATTTTTGGTCCTTCGTCTAATGCTTCACAAACGTTGAGCAATGTGTTTATGAACATCAATAAGTGTGATGTGAAAAGACTTACTAGCGAATAATATTTGTAATGAACAACGGAAGTGTTTTCCTCCAAACTGATGAATATCATTATTTAGTGAGTGGTGAGTAGTACCTTACGCATCGTAGTTCCTTGTTTTATTTTGGCACGTTGTGTTCTTGATGCCAGAAATAGAAAGCGTACTTTCGTGTTTGAATGGGAAGCTAGGTTCACTGATATTAGACGTAGTTCACATTTCCACACCTAGATTTTACTACGTAGGTGTTTTGAAGCTATGCAGGTATTAATAGTGTTCAGAATTTCTTACGATCTCGACCTCGTTTCTCGGGCTTTAATTACTCCGAAGTTTCTTGTGCGAGATTTTAAGTCTTAATTTTCAGTACGGATAAAGCTAGCTTTAACTTCTTTAAGATTTCCTTTACTTGTATGTTGATTTTAAGTAATAATTTAATGTTAAAAAATTATTAAACTCTTTTTCAAACCGTTCACATGTTTTTTTATAGTATGAGTCAGAATAGTATTGAAGGGTATTTTTTACGCTTCGCTTTTTCGACAAATCTAAACATAAGCTGAAATGTAATTAATTTCTGAATTACATAAGTCAGTATCTAAATTCACCATGACTATCTGTGGTATCTTAAACCTTTAAATCTATGCTAATCATTTATATATAAGTTTTCTACGCATCAATCAGGTATTGACGACGCATCTGTAAATTTCCTCGTATCTTGTGGCAGTCCTTGTTTCTGTCAATGGCTCTCATAGGCTTGGGAGTATTTTTTTTTTCGAAAAGTGATAATTAAAATAGACTAAACCTACAACTCATTCACTAGTAGCATGTCTTGGCATGTATGTATATCTGGGTTTCACACATATTTAATTAATTTGTCTCATTTGTCTGTTTTCCTATGATATGTCAATTGATTTATTTTCGTTGACATTTGTATATGAGTAACATGGGAATCGAACATTTTATGCGACGACCATTTCTGAAAGTAAATACAATATTACTTCGAAGATTTAGTAGTAGTATAAACAAAGAAACCCTGTTACTATTCAGCACCGACAAGCGAACAATTTGTAGATTCTGCATTGGACGTTGTCAGTTTGTTTAATCATGTGGATTGAATCGGCAAGGGCCTCGGAGAGTGGTGTGGGTTAGGAAGTTGCATTGGCGTCCCTAGCCATTCAGCGTCCGCAGACAGGCCAACCGGAATGTACCGGGCTTCATGGATGCGCTGCAGCATCATATCTACGGGTCGTTGATATGTGAATGAACCCATCACATTACGGTGCACTTTGCACTATTATGAGCAGCTAATATGCTCATAATAACTAATTATAGCCCATGCGTCCGCTAGCGTATTACTCATGATACAATTATATAGGTACAGCGTAAGAGTCGAGCGTTGATATACGTGATAGATTGCGTTAGTGCACAGTTCGCTCCGTTATCGCCAAGTCGTGTCTGAACCGCGAGAGGTGATGTACTGCATCAAGCCCTCGGCGGTCTCGGTTGCCTCTGTCAAGTGACGATTGGACTTGGGCTTCTTATTGTGGAATTTTATTAAATTGGTGACATTTGACTGATAAATCTAATTAATAAATTCTTTATAACGTACCCGTATAATGTGCAGTAACTTCTTTCGAAATAAATGAATTCTCATGAAGAAAATAAAATATTAGTAGATATTAATTTCTGGATCGATTTTTTGTGAGAAAGAGGAATTTTGTGATTTAGTAGTTCGGTGAGTGAAGTGAACTAGCATATTGTTTTATTTAGGCTTTACTGGCGTATTATATGGGATGTATTGTTCTGAACCAAGGCAAAGGGCCTTCAAAGAGGGTGCTTGAAGGAGAGGAGGGGAATTGGGAGCAAAAGAAATTCATTAGAAGCATCGGGTTTATTGTATGGAATTTCGATGTTATTGTTACCGAGTTTATAAGACAGCGTGTGCCTCATATTCTCATTGATAAGTGGCTGGGATGTGTGGGAGCATCCACGTGCATTGCGTGCGTCAGTTTGTATTATCGTACGGTTTCAAATTGATATCTCTCGCTACCTTCAATTATACCGGAAGGATGATTTTAGAATGTTTACAAATTGTGTGACTAAGGTTTTGTTAGGGGTTTAACATTTTTGAGTAGTGACTTCTGGATGGTCAGATTTACAATTCTCCTTATGATAAGGCAATTTAGTTTTATATTTGACATTTGCATTTTCTTTTTTCAAAATAAATTGCCATTTGCAATTTCGTTCTATTCGTGGTTTATAAGTGCAAATGGATGAAGGAATTGTTTTGTATTGCAACCGGTCGCTCGGTCAACCACTGGACCAACCAACCGTGTATTCATATTTTCTCATCGAAGTCGTGTTTCTTGATAGTCCTAATTAATGTAACATTTTTATTGAAATGCTTTGATGATCTTCTTTCTGTCATTAATGTGAATGTTTTTTCTATTGCAGCCCCTTCAAGATGAATAGGGGCGTCCGCGTCGAGCCGACGCCGCCAGAATGCGCGCTGGCGGCCGAAATGTTCGACCACTTCTGCTCTGCGGGCACCATGAAGCAAATCCTCGCGCTACACAGGGAGATCTGCAACACACTCAACCTCAAACCCAACAGACTGCCAGACTTCTACCCGAAACTTAAGGTCAGTAGACTGCGGCAGACAAAGCATCGTGACCTTTTCTTAAGAAGATTTATATAGGGTGCCCCCGGTCTAGTCCAGAACGGCTTTTGTCATGGTTTTGTAATGAGAATGTGATAATATACCATTTCAAAGTGAAGACAAAATGTCGGATTTCTTAAAAAATCTTTTATTCCTGATATAAAAAGACCAAATACCAATGAATTAAGCTTTTTTTCACGAATAATTTGACGTATAAAAGAATGTTTCACGTAGGTATGCTAAAAGACGTGTGTCAAGGTAGAGATTTTTCGATATTTTCGAAAAAATCGTATAATTTTGAAGCCGTACAATTTCGCTGAACGTATATTGAGTTGTTTAGGTAGGTGTTGCCCAGCTATCACCCCTCACTGAACGGTGTATTATTTACTGGACATCTTGTATGTATAGACTGGATGCAAGTCATTGGAAGCCTGTTTTTGGCTATGGAGGTCTTATGGCTGTTATGATATTGATGATAAAATGTAAACTAGATTGGACGATGACATGAATTGGAACGTACCGCTACTATGTAGATCGTAGTGTTATTCGATCATAGGACCATAGGACCTCACTATCTAGAATTTTATATCAAATTCGAACACTGAAAACCTATTATAAACGAGGTATATTTTAAAAGTCAGTAAAGAAGTATTATTCGCCCCTTTTATTTTTGTTAACCCAAGGACGGTTGGAGAATTATGTACTTTGAATAGGTAATAAGAAGAAATTCTGTTTTCCTATATTTCGTTTATGTCAATTTTTATCGATGCCTAGGCGGCACGAAGTTTGTTAATTACGGAAATTAATTACAAAGCGCTTGCAAACAATTAGTTAATCACAGTAAAAGCAGGTGTGTCCAAATTGTCGCGGCCTTTTGTTGACGTAATTTTTTCTGTGAATACAAATAAAAAAGATAGTTTTTATGACACGGTTGACAGTTGACACAATGAATGGCCCTCCTTTGATAGTGACTGCGGTGGTCCTATTACCGCACGGAACAAAGTCCGAGGGACCATGTTCAGCAGTGCAGCAGTAGTCATCTCCTAGCTGACACAATGCTAATGAAACTTTTACTCAGTGAAAAACATCCCTTCTCTTTTTTCACCTTTCGTGATCTGTTTATACCAACGCAATGTATTCAGTTATGTTCATAATTAATTTTGTTTCATGTTAAGACCGTGAAACGAAGAGTAAGCAGCTAATAAATAACTACGACAATTGGGCTTTTATATGCAAATTGATTTTTTTTTGTGTGTCCATTCAACCTATGAAATAGAAACAAACTTATGCTACGTTCGGTAAAATGGTTAGGCAGTACTCTTATGTAGTCAACTTAGAATTGATCACTCGGCTGGTCAGCTCCGAGCGCGCAATTTCCGCAGTATGCTATTTCAATTTACCCGGAATTCAAGCAAACATCTGAATTTCAATATACACATCATAATTAATACGTCTCACTGCCAACGCAACTTCAACCTTATCCCTTACTCTTACAGTTTATCTTTAAGCTGCTTTATATTCGCATTACACTTTTAACTTAGAAAGAAAGTGATATTTTAATAATATTGTAGACGAAAGTTTACCAGACCGCGACGTTTGCGAAGCGTGTAGTTAGTTTGGTGTATCGTAAGTACCGGTCACACTGCTTTCCATTGCGGTACAGGCAGGGGCCAACAGATAGTGTTACCTGGGTACTTCGATGAGATAATGTGGGCGCATAAACTGCAGCCGGAGCTGCGTCCATAAATACCTATTTGTACCTGACCTTGTTTACTTGTGTACAAATATTAATTGTCAAATAAGGCGATAATAATATGTTGACGTTCAAACAATGAGTCGTCCCTGTATTTTGTTATGATTAGAATAAATTATTCTGCTTTACAGCAAACAGATTATTTCAAAGGTCTCTAGGCCGTGTTCAACCCAATAACAACGTGGAAACGCGACGATTCCACGTGACACACCAATTTAACACTTAGTACGTAGAATTTTATCTAGAACGTCCGTATTTCGATGGCACCGAGCCAAAACGAATGCAACTCACCGCTCGCCCGTCACCCTGGAATTCGGATATCGTACCGGGAAATGGAGAAACGACGCAAAACATGCTATACGATATCTAAGACCTCAAAACTAGCTTGCAGCAGGCTACAAAGAGAAACTGCTAAAAGATTAATCCTTGTCTGTCTTCTATGCCAATCAACCCCGGCCTAGAAGTGTTTGCAGGAAATGTGTAAAGTTTTTGCCTCTTGCAATGCTCCGTGGAAATAAAATAATATCTTTACTGTCGCATTTTGTATCCATTATTACCCATAAACTAGTTGAATTGATTGATGATGATGAGTATAATACATTTTCATTCTTAAGAGTATAAAGTGTCTGCTCAGGAATAAAAATTTTTAGGCCTACCAACGCATTAATGTAATATGTTTGTGTTCCTTATATTATGATAAATATGTAATATACGAAAATCATTCATTTCGCAGCCATACTAGATATTTCCTTAAATGCACTGCAATAGAATAAAATGCAGTAAAAGAGTTTTCTCTATCGAGATAGCTAATTAAATAACTTTATTGGTGTTTAAATGCGTCTTTAAGTGTCAGTTTGTTCCTGTTCATTTCTAATATTTTCACTCGGACCGGTGAAGCGAGAAAACGAAGACGTTTCCGAAAGTTTTACCGCCATAATTTGAAATGAAACGGTGGCCAGTGCATTAAGTGTTTATTAGACCCTGAAGTAATGACACTAAATGGCACTAACTTACAGCAATTCAGAAATACTTATGATATTTATTCAATTGATAGCTATTCCATAAATAGCCATTCCAAAGGAAAGTTTTCCAATTTAATAGCGACATATAATATATGAGGTAACCTCCAATTATTGTAGTCCTATTCAATAATAATTTTGAAGATGTTGATAGCATCTTATTTATACAGTAATAAGGTTGGATTTTGATCATGTACGATCTCAAAAATTTAATTCCAAGTACGAGATCAGTTTGCCCCCTAAGGTCAAACATCTTAATCCAAGAACACGCAGTCGCAGCCAAATGGTAATACAATGACCTGTAATTACAATAAAACCAAAAATTCGGTACCGAAGGAATGAAAAATAAAAACAAAGGAATCTGCGTGTGGGCGGCGCGTTGTTAACTTCTGAAGCAAAAACTTCAAGCCGTTATTAAACGTTTGGGGTAAACAACACTGTGTACTGTTAGTATTTTTATTAGATCGAATAAATAGTGGATGTTATTTAGTATACGTACAGTACGTACGGTTCCTAGGTCTCGCCGATTTCCGGAGCTGCGGACTACCTAACGGGTTTACCGGGGCTCCGGTTCGAAAAGCAGAAGTAGGAACGGGGTGGTTTGTAGTCAGTAAGAGTCTGACACTCTCTCTCGGATCATTGGATGATTTCCCCCCCTCAAAAAAAAGGTCTCGCTGATTAGTGGATTTACTCCTTAATATATCGCAATATCATTATTTTTTAAATAAACGTTCATAATAGTCAGCTCATGTTTCATGTTTTTATGAAATAACCAGAATTTATATTGAATTCCTTTTCTATTCTATAGATAGACGATATATTTCTTTGTTATAGAGGATTTAATTTAGTACGAGGTCGCTGGGTCACTCGGTGACCCGCTTTATTTTCTGCATCTTCTAATTGGATTATTCTAATCTTGGGTATCTGTAAATGTTAGTTTTGTATTCAGCATTTTAGAACTTAAATCATAATATACAAACAAATAGGTTTAGGGGTGGTTGGTAGAAGCGGCCTTTTCTATATAATTCACGTCATACGCAAATCTTTTACCGTATCTTTCAATCCTTAAAGATTTCGTGCCTATCTAAACATATTAGGATAAATTAACTGATAGGACGGATAGTATTTGATACCGTATGTGTGCCCAACCTCACAACGTAAGAGAGCGTGAAGATAAGATTCAGATAACATAAACAATGTTTAGTGCTTATCTTTCTGAGGAAGTTATGCTTTAGTTGGGTAACTGACTAACTGCTGTTGTAGACAATTATACAGAGACATCTAGTAAGTTTACTAGTCAGCCTCTTTGAGAACTAGATTACAGAGAAATAACTATTTTGTATTAGAGGGATGCTTGTGAAATGTTCTGACGTAAATTGAAACAACTTTTCTAATAAATATGGCGCATTGGCTTTATCTGAAATCTATTTATTCGACTTATAATGAATTGATTAAGTTATGTAGTTTCTGTCGGCTATAGTGTTTTTGGTATAAAATTAAAAAGAAATAGTAGATAGTAGCCATTAATCCTGTTTCTACTGAACACTAATCTAAATGTTTGTTTAGAGAATAGTACGTCTGATTGAACATACAATCAAGCGCACATGATTGTATGTATGTACAGCACGAATCGTTTAATCAGCTGCCTTCAGTTCCTACCACTTACCCCGTTTATTCCAGTACAAATGTAAACTACGCACATGCGTCAGAATCGATTCTATCTCCGTTCTGTTGCGCTCCTCAATCTGTTATCGAAATCTAGAAATAAGTCTTGCGCCCACAATTAGGTGGGCTCAGCTTAGGAATGTTCCTGTATATTTTGAGAGCAACTGGCTGCTCGACTACAGCCAGTTAGGAATTCTAGCGAAAATGATTACGTTATTGAAAACTTAAATTGATGTAAAATGTCTTGTCGGTGAACGACTAAAGCGATATTACTTCCGTGCACTTTCAATGCATAATGCTGCGGTACTGGTACCGTTATAGTAAATTGGTATTGTGTTCAATGTTCAAACAACTTAATTTTATCGAAGGTCTGACTACCAACACGCTATATCAATTTGCATTTGAAATGTACGTAGACTACGTAGGCCGAGCTATTATGCGTGTTCTATATCGTAAGGTGTCTTGAAAACTGGTTGCCAAAACACCTAGTCTACCTACTATTTGTCCAGCAGTATATCTAAGTGCAGGACCATAGTGATTTGTATTCAACAAGTGGTCTTCGATGATACATGGTCGTGTCGCCAAAGGGTTGGGTACGTCCGTATGATTGATTGTACGCCGCTGTACCATCGATCATCTCAACTACGTCAGTACAAACAGCATTCAAGTATATGACCTTCCTTACAATGTATTTATCACGCCATACTCGAAGACTCGGTAACAATATTTTCAACAAGGAAACCTTAACATTCGTTTAAGTAATATTATTTCCAGCCTGTGGAAGTGTAATTCGTTCGATAATATACCTTAATCCATCGATTTAGAGTTCTTGCATTGACGCCAAGATAGCGGTTCGCAGCCCATATGCGTCCATGCAATGCCCCCATGCTAGCGTCACTTACCTTATTATATTCAAATGGTTGTGTGCCTAACCGCGAATGTTTGTATGCTAATCACTTGCTTTGCGAATATATATTGATGCCCTTTATGCGCTTGTACCATTATACTTTGCAAATGAAGCGAAGTGTCAACGGAAAGGAGCTGGTTGCGTGTTTGTATTGTTGTTAAACTAGACGAAGTGATACAAATCATTTGATGCCTATATTTAATATTCTTATTTCATGAATGGCGTATCAGCATCAGTCAAAATAAACGCGTCTCACAAACGCCATCTATTGAAATTAAAATACATTCATCTATTTCGGTTGTTCTAAGTTTCCTTTTAGAACATAATATCACAAATTGTTGTAGGTATGTAAATCAATTAAATAACAATAATTAACTGAGCTAACTCGCTAATGTAGTTGAATGTGTTTATGAATGGATCTGATTCATCGATCTTAATAAATTGATCAAAACATGTTCTTGCCCCATTGGCCATATTTGATACAAGTTTACACCCACATGTATTGTTGATATTTTGCGTGTAACAGCTGCGATTGTTTATCGTTATTGCTTTGCTAATTTCTCGAAAACTGTATATGTACTAATTTATAGTAATGCTATCGCTAATTACGGCTTATCTCTGAGATAACCTGCTGATAACTGTTGAATGATTTAGCTCGCAAATATGGGCGACATTTTTACGTTTGCGCTGCTTAATGATGTCATTGTCTATATTGATGACTATTTCACAATGTAGGTACAAATCGTTGCATTATTGTGCGCCAGCGCATAAATATCACCTTCTTGGAGTGTTTCTTTGAAATACTCGACATTTCTGCACTGCGTGAAGGATACTGAAACGAATAGATATTACTTGGACGTTTCTCTGTCGACCTGTCTCGATCACTTTAATCTGATACGGATTTCTGATTAATTAATGTGTGTGAGGAATACTGCGCGCTCTACATTCTTTGTTCTTTGTTCAAGATTATATTATCGACTGTCCGAGCGGCGTGTCTGCATACTTTTATTGCTATATGTGTACAAATTCCTCAGGTGGTCCATAATAATATAGCGATGGCGATCAATATGGCTTGTACATACCTACATGGCCCATATTTGTTGTATACCCTATTCATCAGTTTTTATAATAATATCGCTGTGCGCACATCAGCCCTATTATTTTGATATAATAAAATAAGTAGGTATACCTAAACAAAAAGATAATTCCCCCATCTATACATTCACGAGATCCAGTTTTATGTGTACACATGAATACTCCTCTTTGTCGGTCCAGTGAATGACAGCGTGTTTCAGATTTCAATTCCCAGGCATGCCAAAACGAGTTTATTTTTTTAAAATATATGCTCGGCTAGGTCTTGTTATTCCAATTGACTGGCTGGTTTGTACACAAAGGGCTGGACATTATCTCTGAACTTTGCATGACGCATCTGCAAAGCGCATCTGCACAGCCTTGGACAGAGCAACCCTTGTGCAAAGACCAGCTGTGGAAATAATAAAACTGTGCTCCAATAAAGGGTATCATGGAAAAACAGTTGATACATTGAATATCAACTGCTCAGCTTGCACCATTGTTTTTGTGTCATTAAATTAGACATGACAACCACTGCTAAACATAGGCCCCCGAAAGACTTCCAGATAGGCTGGTTGGAAGCGACCTGCATCCTGCAGTTTCTGTATACAAAATGAATGTCCTCGTTGTAGTGCAGACGACAAATTATACTCATAAAATGAAGTTATAGCACATAAATTCTAGTGTAATTACTTTTATATAGTCCGCCAACTAATTAATGTAATTTATATTTTACAAGATGTTTATTATATTCAGATTCGAAATGTTGATAGGTTTTTTGTACCCGAACAACGTATTTCGTTTAGTTGGCATTGTTCTCGGTACGGTACGCTGGATAGCCATTTAATGAGCAATTCTTTTTATTTAGGGCGCCAAGTGACGATTGTTTACCCGACTCATTAAATGAATTAGTCATTCAGTGTTTTGGAGCACATAAGGATGTGTTTCGTTAACGACTGTTATTCCTTCTGGTTTCGTTGAATACATACATTTAGTAACATGTTTACTGTAATACGGTCACAAAGGACTAATAAACTCACATAATAACGTGTCTTGTGTCCATGTCTCTGTACTTTCGTGGAAGAAAAGCATTACATATACATCCTCGTTTGTTGCATCTTGTCATCTACACATGATCAATATTTACGTTGCCAGGTGTTGGAAACAAGTGTACGTATTTGGTAAGGTCCGGAAGACAGAGATCCAAATATAATCAGTTCGATATCATTCACAATAAAGGACTTCCGGCCCGAGTTCCGGGCACCACGCGAAGTATAAATTCCAATGTTGATACTTACTTTGGGCCGCGACCTCGCGTGTGACAAAGTCTTTGAGAAACAAAAGAATTGTAAAATCATCTTAGTCAAAATTACCCAACAACGTGAGAACCATTTGCTATTTATATAATGTGACTCTAATCTGTTATAATGCCGGCTGCCTTTGAGGGGTTTTGAATGCATGTCGTAATTATCAAAGCTACTATCAATTCTGATTAATGAAACAGTCGTCATGATTAGTATTAATAAGACAGGTAGCACTTGATGTTTGACTGATAACATATTCATGGTTCTTGGAAACAAAGGGCGATATCATTAGTGACTTAACCACGTGGTTGTATGAAGCGGAAGAGCTGTTGACAAAGACTCGTAACGCATATTCCTCGTATTAGCAAAATAGCATATTTTCTGATTATGCTGTTGTGGGATCTAAGGCATTTGTCCATGTCGGTTTTTCGCTACTTGCTACTTGTGATAATTTCTTTGTTGGTCCCTTCTGAAGATCTTCGACTGAGTTTGTATCGGTTTATGTGACTTGGTCACTTGCCCCAAAAAGATGTTAATTTATCTGAAGTTCCTTCTACGTTCGTTACAATTTAACAAAATTTGTTTATTCAAATTTCTGTAATATTTGTATGTTATTATAACTTTTTTGTTTTAACACATTGAACGCTGTGGTGGTCACCGGTGACCGACGCTAGCGGAGGATTTGCCTTCAACAGTTTCTAGTTTCTATTGGCAGTCAAAGACTTCAATTAACATCGTTATTCAAGAAGTCCAAAATGATCCAGTTGGATTTGAAAAAAAAGTTTCTGCATACACTTTAGGGTATGCCTTCCCGAGTTCCTGATAGGCGTGTTAAAAGCGACATGACTCCAGATACATCTCAACGGCAATTGAAGGATAAATCCGTGAATGAAACGAGATAACTATACTCACTTTACAAATTGCTCCTTAATTGTTTGGCCTTGTATTTATGCTCGTAGAACGCGTATGCCAACGCCATCTATCGCGCGACCGAGTCAACTGAACGTTTGCCTTGCCAAGACCAACTAAAGTTTTAGTAGAAGTTCGGCAGATTCATAGTTGTAGTAGGTTACATAATTAATACATATTGTTCTTATTTATATAATTTAAAACAGGAGTTCAGTAAAATTTGGATTAATGTTATTTTAAAGACTTTTTAATAGGCTTAAATTGGCATGTAAACTATAAAAAAACACGACTTCTAATCTGGACCTACAGCTGATATGGTTTTGGTTTAACAAATGTTTATTTCTTAAACATTGCTAATCAAAACGCATCGGTGGTTTGATGATAGGTACACAACAAATAGTCATATCATACGCCTTTAGTGATTAATTTGAGAGACGTTAAACATGAGTAGTCTCTGTTTATATTTCGGACTGCGTAAATGTGTATTGATTGAAAATCGCCAGACTGCCTAGGGGAAAACTGAACGGGCGAGCTTCATGTAGTATGAAAAACGAGGGGACAGCGTCCTCAAATTACATCCCCCTGTCTAGCCGTGGGGAAACCCAGCGGCCATCATTATTGCGCAGTTACTATAGGTACCTACGTACCTAGGCTTACTGGAGGGTGGAAACAACCCTCTTTGATCTAAAATTCTCTCCTAAAAGCAATTATTCCATTTTAATAACATTCCACTGTTTTATTACTTGAGTTAGTTTTAGGTACTTTTAACTAGCTGTATGTGATGTAGACAGAATAACAAAAATGCGTAATTATCTTGTCTGATATGTGCTAAAATATTGTGGTGGATTGATAAGTAATATAACTTGTTAGAACTTGCTTTAATAATAAATATATGAACTGAATTATGTTGCACCTGGTATTACGTATTGTTATGTACGAGCTGGCTTAATATTAGGCAACGTGAGATATGACTGCCGGTCTCGTAAGGTTCACACTCCACTGACTATCAGAACTCCCTTTTCCTGAGTTGCGTAAGGACCTGTGTTACATATGTGTAAACATGACAATATTTATTGCATTACGTCCACATATTGATTTATTAAATGTGTCATGCATTTGTACTGTATTTAGAACCTTGACCGAATTATATGAGTGACTAAACGTTCGCTTTATGAAAGTACAAAGTTTCGTGTATATAGCTTAGAACCCGGCAAGGATGTGCCATACCCACTAATTCATGCAACCAATAGACATAAAATGGGGTGTATGCACACCTCTACCTAAATAAGAAAATTGTTTGTAAACAAGTGTCAATTATCTTTTCCAGGCGAAATTAGCAAGTTCATGGAAAGCACAAGCATTGTTTAAGAAGTTCGACGCCCGAGCCAACCACAAAGTGTACGCGAAGGGCAGAGCATGTGCTTCCGGCAAGGTGCTCATCATCGGTGCCGGACCTTGCGGCCTTCGAGCAGCCATAGAATGTCAGCTCCTTGGTGCCAAAGTTGTAAGTACTACAAAACATAATCTTTTTCCAGTGATGGTCTCGAGTCTCGTCTATTTATCGGAGTCTAACTGTACTGCATATTAGTCTTATTTGTTAAACAATAATAATGTTAGTACATAAAACCACAGTACAAGTTACTCCCTACGTATCTGGCTTTTTGAGTACTTTGCCTTCAGACCCCTCAGTACTTCGAGGGCGAGGAAGGGGGAAGCTCTGTGTTTAGTAGTGACGCGAGGGGATGCGATTCTAAGTACTTGCTACCTGTATTAAGTAGTATTTGTAAATAAAATTGCCAGTTATACGATGTTTTAGGCTTTTCTATTATCACTGATTCTCTCATAACTGCGAAAATGCTAACGTGTCAATTTTGAAAAAAAAAACTGCCACTACAATTGAACGCCACTACTAAATTTTTTACCGGCGAAGAAACTGGGGTGGTTATATGACGCCTTATATTTTTCAGTTGCTTTATCTTCGTCTTTAATGCATAAGTTAAATAACATCTAATGGCTGTCTTACGCCCGAATACTGAAACGCTACTCAATTTTATGTTGTACTTAAATATCGTTCTATCTCTGTCTTTTATAAAGAATTTTTAGAGACAGAACTATTTTTGAAAGGGTCTTAAAATTGAGTGACGTTTGAGTATTTGCCCATACACTGAGACCGCAAGCACTTTACATAGGTATAATACTAGATAGATCTCCAAAAAGACTGTCTTAAGTCACCCTAAACCGGCCACTGTCTCCAAGAGAGCTATGTCCATAATGGCACCGTTGTAAACACATTTCTTGTTTAAAAATACACAGAATGACAAAATTGCAAACAGCTAAAGTTACTCAAAACAACTGCATAATTGTTTTGAGTTTTGTCCCGCATCGGATGCAGATGGACACCGGTGTTCATACATAGTCAAGAACCGATGTACGTCACATTGGTCTTTAGTGGTCGTACTTTATAACTACTTAGAAGAAAGTCTTTTCTTTTTATGGCTGTATTTAAATTGGTAAGTGTTATTTAGTTCTTACTTGGTTTATGGACCTTTAGGAACTAATGACTGATGTTAGGGTGCTATTTGTACAAAGAGTAATGTACGTTTTAAATTGTAGCACACCAATCGTGTTGTTGAAATGAATGTGTTGACATTATTATTAAGGAATAATATTTTTTATCGGTTTGGTGAAGTATATGCATTGGATTGTATTTATGATACTTCACAATGATTTATTAACTGTACCATATAAGGCATTATGTGCAAGATATGATAGAATATTGACATTACATAAATTATTATGTAGGTACTTGTATTAAGTATCTATATATCATCACAATGTGCACAGAGAATGCAGACATGATTCGATATCACGCCATTTTCTAGTGTTACATGTAATTAAATACTATTTTATGATGGACGTTACACGGCGTGGTCATTCGCTCCGACATTATTTAGTGTCCATTATATTCCAAGGGATTCTAGAAATAAAGTCTGTTATAACAACAAAAAAAAAAAATTAGAGCACATTGAGAATTAATCCGTGCGCGAATAAACACGCGATGCCCAGAAGTCCGATGTCTGTCCGAAGTAGGACTGAAGTAATTATGAATCCTATAAGGTCAGTATGATGACCGAACTTGGAATAGTCAGCGCTACTACAACTAATGTGAAATAATTGCCTATCAACTAGCTCGTGGATTCTTAACACCTGGTTTTAAGTAAATGGACTAGACCTAACACTAAGCCCCTTGCGTATGAATTATTAAAATGTCTAAGGGTGTAACGTTAGCATAAGGTTCGATTCCCACGAGAAAAAGCTAGTCTGTTGTCTGTGAGTGCGTAACCCTATAATTTAGTACTTACCACCGAGTTCTTAAATTACTAACGCAAATTGTACGCGTAACACACGAACGTATACGTGGCGTTAACGCCAGCTTTATATGCTATAATTCCATGATTCATGGGGCTATGGCAATAGATTTGTTCATACTATGTGAGACAAGTAATATCTGACGTAAGTGGCAGTTTAATAGTAATTAGACTCGGTTATGTTTGTATCATGTGATAGCCCACGACATCCACTGCTGGACTATGACACCCATTGCTAGATGGACTATCGGCTTTCACGCACGCAGTTTTAGGCTTGAAAGTTTATTTACATTTGTTCTCCACGGACTCTTGGTCCGTGCCCTTGTCATACAATTTTTTTACAATAAATCTTATCAATATGGTATGTACGTTACACACTACAATTAACCACAACTATTAAATCGCAGTTTAAAAGGTCCAGGTTAATCAGCGACTATTGCTGCCCGGTTTCAGTCGGCACTTAGAATACTCTTTTCTGACGTCACCACTCGCCCAAGCTATATCGCTATTTTATAATAACATTATTTCATTCTATTACCAGGTCGTGATCGAGAAACGCGACAGAATGTCTCGAAACAACGTACTGCATTTATGGCCGTTCGTGATACAAGACCTGAGGGCACTCGGCGCAAAGAAGTTTTTGGCAAATTCTGCGCCGGCTCCATAGACCACATCAGTATCAGGCAGCTGCAGTGTATACTTATGAAGGTAACTTACATATATTTAATTTGTCTTTTAATTCTTGCTTCATACTGGTATATGATACTGCTGCTTCTTGACTTACCCAGTCATGTTTTGTCAAAAACTGTCTATCCTGTAATGGATAGAAGAACAAAATAATTGCCCGAATTAGCCAAGCCGTTTTGGAGCTTCTTTTGCGCTTAACAAAACGTTTTATAAAATAGAATGTTACCATATGTTTTAATAAGTTCTATTATTCTAGGTGGCGCTGTTACTAGGAGTGGAGTTACATGAAGGAGTCAGTTTTGAAGAATTATTAGAG